>NW_025780123.1:0-29953 GCF_021130785.1 Homalodisca vitripennis | reverse complement strand
ATACAGGGTGATTCATGAAGTTCTCTCCCCACTTCTACAGCACATTGTACTAGTAAAAATAATGAAAAAATGTTATATAAACATAGGTCCGAAAACGCTTCGTTAGCGAGTTACAGCTAGCGAAAGATTTCGTCTGAATTCCTGGGTAAAGAGTAAAATAAAGCCATACTGAACTTTTGGAAAGGTTAATTTAAGTAAGAAATATCGCGGATTCTTATGTATTTTTACCTGATAAAGCTAATAAAATAGGTTTCAGAAGGACGTGCCCCAATTTTTTGTATTTAAACCCTAAATCCCTCAAAAACTACTGCAGGTACAGTTCTGAAACCTATTTTATTAGCTTTAATCAGGTACAAATACATAAGAAATCCACGATATTTCTTACTTAATTAACCTTTCCAAAAGTTCAGTATGGCTTTATTTTACTCTTTACCCAGGAATTCAAGACGAAATCTTTCGCTAGCTGTAACTCGCTAACGAAGCGTTTTCGGACTTATGTTTATATAACATTTTTTCATTATTATTTTACCAGTACAATGTGCTGTAGAAGTGGGCTGAGAGGGGGGAGAACTTCATGAATCACCCTGTATATCTACATTTTTTCACACGGAAAGGTAAAAAAATGTTTTAGCAATCCGGTAATTTGCGTACTGCCGATCAGTAATCATCAGGGAAGGGGAATTGATTTTTTTATTCGAGATTCAGCCACCCAATCCCCATTATTTAGTAGCTATATTGTGATTTTCAGGCGTATTTAAGCGATGCCACTTCTGTTGGTATCGGATCCGAGTAAAAAGAGTCCCGGTATCGATTATCGGAAATGATCCATCACTACTAAAAAATTCCAGGGACACTATAAAAATTCACGCATATCCACGCATGTTTCCCGGAGTCCGAAATTCCTACGTAATGCACGCTTTTTAGATTCTCATCGTTGGCGGTAGCCCTGGTTAGAGTCCCGCGAAAGTATCGTGGCTCTCAATATAAATCCTACTAATGACAATACATGAAGAATGCATCAGAAAGTCATCTGCTACGGACGTTACCGAAGTGTGGTTACTTCGCGATCTGTAGAATAAGTGCATAGACACCAGTACAGATCATCAATTCAACCTTCAATCCTCTACATTATTTTTGAGAAAAGCAATAGAGTCATATATTTTACAAAATTGTTAATCATGGTACAAATTTTAGGACAGAGCAAGTTGAACATGCAGTTATATTTTTTTATACAAAAACAAGAAAGAAAAGAAAAACGGGATAAAAGAAATTATTTATGAAGGCAGTATTTCTTGTATTGTTTCCTCCAGTCCAAGAACTCCTTCACTGAGTTAAATGAGGGGTTGCAGGAGCCAGTTGGTTGTGGCAGTCTTCAGTCTATTCACAGGAAGTCTTTCAAGTGGTCTGGTAGTGAGTTAAATAAAGCTACAACTTTTGTATGCAGGATTTTTCTCGTAAAGACTGAGATGATGTGGATCCAGGAGGAAGTTATGCCTGTTTCTAGTGTTGTATTGGTACTGGTCCGCTAGTCTTGTTTGGTTAGAACTGACAGCATACATGATGGTCTCATGGATATACATTGATGCTACCGTCAAGATCTTGTGCTCTCTGAAGGCTTCTTTGCAGCTCTCACGATAGTTCAGTCCGGTGAGGGCCCTAATTGCTCTTTTCTGTACGACTAATACTCTTTGTAAGTTCTGGCCGTTGTGCCACCCCAGGCCACCAAGTCATGTCTTAAGTGCGACTCAAGCAGGGAAAAGTAAGCATTTTTTGGCCGTTTGGAGATAACTTCAAATCAAATCAAGTCTTTTTTATTGCGAAGACAATATTTGCATTGTATGGCAAACATCATGGGGTTTTTTTATTTCTAACATTCATACAACTTATTTGTTTCAATCGTCTGATGACATATATGTTGCTGGTAATTTTTTTAATGAGTTGATCTGTATGGGGTGTCCATGAAAGAGTATTGTCGATGGTTAAGCCGAGGTATTTGGTTGAGTCAATAACGGGAAGCTGTGGAAACGGGTCACGGTTGTTCTTAGCCGCAGTAAACATTAATGGTTTTTATTTTCATTTAGAGCCACATCATTCATGCCACAGTATTGTTTTGTCATTTCAAAGACAATAAAACTGAGAACGTCAGGCTGATCTTTGTTTCTGTTGCCAAGAATAAGGGCTGTGTCATCTGCATATAAAACCGTTGGACAATAGTTGAGCAGAAAGGTAAGGAGGTCGTTTGTCAAAAGTATAAAAAGGATTGGTCCAAGCACAGAGCCTTGAGGTACGCCTCTTTTCACTTCTAGTGAATTAGATTTGACTTTTGTAAATTTTGAATTTTGCTCTGCAGGTTAGTACAACCAGTTGTTTTCGGCCAGATAAATAGCTGTTGAACCATTTAGCCTCTTTGCCTGTTACTCCAAGATGTTGTAATTTATTTATTATGAAACTGTGTCATAAGCAGTCAAAGAACTTGATTGGATCTAATAGTATAGTTGTAGCCTAGATCCGTTTTCAAGATGGTTTATATAAACCTCCACAAGTTAAACAATAGCTGAGGTGGTCGATCTTTCTTGGAGAAACCCGTGCTGCCTTGGAGTTAGAAGACCGTTAGCTTTAAGATGTTCAAGGAGTCTTTTAGGACAATTTTCTCTTTAATTTTGGAGGTGGTTGGTATCAGTGAAATGGGCCTGTAGGCGCAGGGATTGGTTGGACGACGACTGGAAATCCCGTCAGTTCTCCGATTAACTATTTACCTGAACGACTTTCCCGCACACATGATGATCGGTCGGTCGATTCGAACTGTTCAAACCAAATATTCCAACATGCATAAAGAGCCTTTTGTCATGTTGTTTCGTAGTACATCTCAAAACTTAAATCATTAATTAAGAACTAAATATGTTTATTTAAGTACAACCCTACGAGTAGATATAGTAGATGAACTCCACAATCAAGCATTTAGGATCGCTCCAGCCGCATAGCGCAGCAGACGGTGGCCGACGCGACGAACGTTACGCCACGTCGGTTATGTCAGTGTGACTTGTCCTATTTGACAACATGGTTAGCGATTACTTTAAAAATCCATCCGTAGATGGACGGACGCGACGCCACGGCAGTGTGATATGACCTTTAAAACATTTCTTGCAAACTCCAGGATTAGAGACGAGGCACACATAAACAAAATTCAGTAAATTTAAATTTGATTAAATTATTCTACAATGGTTTTATTTGATAACATTTGTATACAATACACGTTAACTTTCATTGAAACCTGACTCTGATTATTTATTTATAATATTATTTTATTTTAGCTATAAGTGATACTAGATAAATGAAAAAATGTGTGTTATGTAATTGTAAATATATAATTGTATTGAATTACAAATATATTTTAGAGAACAAGCCACACTTAACGTTTTAATATCAAGTGCACTGTACTGGGTATAACGTTAAACTACAGTACCTGTGCCCTTCTTAATAATATTTGTAATTTTTTCTTAATTGTATGTATTCATTTAAAATATTTAGTGTTAGCCCATCTGTGATGTTGAAGTGCAACATGTTTAGTGGTCAGATCACTGTAATGAATGTGTATAATATGAAGTACAGCTTAAACACAACTTTAAACATTTAAAGGAAAAAGAAAATGGAAGGACAAGTCCTCTTGAAAACCTTACATCACACATTTGTTCATTTATCTAGTATTACTTATAACTAAAATAAAATAAGATTATGAATACATAAATAATTATCAGGGCCAGGTTGTAATGAAAGTTAACGTGTATTGTCTAGAAATGTTATCAAATAAAACCATTGTAGAATACTTTAATCAAATTTAAATTTACTGAATTTTGTTTATGTGTGCCTCGTCTCTAATCCTGGAGTTTGCAAGAAATGCTTGATTGTGAAGTTCATCTACTATATCTACTCGTAGGGTTGTACTTAAATAAACATATTTAGTTCTTAATTAATGATTTAAGTTTTGAGTAATATGCAGTTATTTAGTTCCAAAGTCAATTGAATGTAAGGAAGTTTTCTGTTGACAGTTATAAACACTAGTTCATCATTTACCATATTATTAAAATTAATATAAAAACCAATTTCATATTCTATTCATTACCCTTTGATGCACTTCTTTTATTTTAGTATCCCTAAAGAATCTTTGCAATTACGAAAGCTGGGATAATATTATTGACAAAGCTACATACATACATCACATGTGAACTTTGTATTGATTTTGAACAAGTGCTGAAAGTCGACATGTAGCTTCTGCACTCCTCAAATAACTAATTTCAGCATAAGTGTTCCAACTATTCTGTACGGTTGTATAGGTAAGCCCTAAACAGGGTCGGATCCACAGCCAGTTAAACCGATCTAAAAGAACACAGGTTAGGTGCGCGAGGCCCATAAGCTCGACCAGCTCATAAGCAAGCAAAGAATAAAAGGGTTAATAAAATTTCTCACTCTGAAATTATTGCGTCAGTTTGAAATACTTAAAGCACATAAAATGGGCGAAATGATGAGGCGAATTGACAAACCTTCAAAGTTTTATCGCTGGTTGTTCTGGGAGTTAATACGAAGTCTGTTCATACACGGAAGTGAAGTCTCGGCGATGTTTATAATTGAAATTGTAATAGTCGAGACTGATCTCCAGTTCTTGCAAACAACTGTCCGACACTGTTTGCGGCAGCCCCGCGAGAGCTTTTGCACCTGTTTGAGATACGAGTTTTACAATCGGACACAAAACTGGCGCAATTTTTTTCCAGTGTAAACGCAGTTCAGTCGAGGTTTGGATGTGACGGTGATACCAAAATATAACATCACTTTCTTTGTTTTAACCTATGTAATCTGATGACCAGTCGGAACGTGTGCGAGAAGCAATCATCCATAGACCACCCGAGGTCTTAGCGGCGACACGAGTGGTAAGCGGTGGTGGTGAGCGCTGGATCGAGCGGGGACTTAAAGTTTGATGTGTGTGTTGTACATAATATGGGGAACACCCATGACAGACGTGAGCGGCAGGGCAGAAGACGATAAATGTATCTCCTTCCGCTCAGCCTGTGCATTGCTGTGCAACATGTTGGACTCAAACGCGTCTTTCTTGGCGTTACTTGTTATAGGTAAACATCCAAGTTTTACTCAAAAAACCGGGTATTTCAAACCGTCAAACATATATTATTATTCAACGAACCGAACTATTAAGCCTGTTTATAGCCCCACTTCGACGACCGAATAATACTTAAATACGTAAAACCCGTTTGTATCGCGGTCACTATCGCTTTAACCGCTTAATGCTCGATTAGTGCCGAAGTTAGGAACGGTCGGCTGATTTTAAATTGTCCAACGCATTGTTACGTGTTTTTTTTTGGGGGGGGGGGGGGGGGCTTGCCACGGCACAGGAGTGGAACTAATCAAGATAAACAAACTCCACTACACAAGTGAAGGCAACCTAAGATGAAGCTCGCGAACATATGCCGATCTTAATTCACAATTTCACGATCCACGTACGTCGCGTATAATACGTTTCGAGATTAATAAATTCTTGATTTAAGGAGTAGTCAAATTATGACTTGATTTTATAAGTTCCTAGAGACGGAATAATTGCTTTTCTAATTTTCTCGGTTCTCAGAAAAATTCCCGGTTTATTCCCGGTCGGGTGACTACCCTGAAAATGTTGTTTTAACCTAGCAAGTGCGTGAGAAAATCTTTCAACAAAAACAGTTGTTTGTTCGTGGTAAAAGGTATGGCCCTTACTACATTTATTATGAAAAGAAAAAAGGTGATTGTGATTAACAACAAAACACAAACAAAGATGGTAAATTAAACGACCTAAGAGAAGCAATTACTGAACATCTTGTGGACGACCCTAATTACCTGACAGTAGCTGACGTAGACACCTGGTTGACCGGAGAAGAATAAGAACAATACCAGATCATGACTGACGACGAGATCGTAGCATTTTTCGACAAGATAGAGGTGGACTCGGCAGCAATGCCCCGCGCCTACACACACGATCAACGACAGAGCTCTGGATGCCTTCACAACTGCAATCACCTGGGCTGAGGAAATTTGCGGTTCTGCGACTAAACATCCTCACGGTAAAGAGACTTCAGGAAAGTGTGATGAAACATTCCTGCAAAAATCTATTTAAAACTTTTCTTACCACGAGTAAGTAAGCATTTCCATTTCGTGGTTTTTCTTCTCAGTTAACAGTATGTAACTCAATGTTACAGTATAAAGTTTGTACGATCTGTAGACATGTTTTTAATTAAATACAGTACCGTACTGTGTGAGTATGGTGTTATTTTTTTACATAACCTCCACTAATCCGGCGATTTCGGTAATCCGGCTCTTCAAATCCCGATATAGGGTTGGATTAGCGAGATCCTGCTGTAACTGGAAACATTTACTAGTCACTAAAAACCCACGAAAACAGCAAATTCCACAAAGAGGGCATGATAGTATGGTTAACAAAAGGGGCTGTCTTCAGGAAGAAACCATTGATCCTCAAACCCAGACTTAAGCCGATTTAGAACAAAAACGTTAGGAAGATATCGTGGAAAGGTTGCTGATGATTGTGCAATTTTTGGCCAGGTACAATTTATTTAACGTTTTGAGGCTATGAAGAGAATTTGGTTTCACAAAACTCTAGTGGAAACTTCCTGGACATGGTTAAGCATATTGCACGATTTGACCCCATCCTTCAAGAACACTTGCATTAAGTTATGGATAAATCCATATCCAGAAACCATTAACTGAGCAAACTACTTCAAATTGCTGAAAAAAATAAAGAAAAACAAATACTTTCCATAACTCTGGATTGCACTCAAGATTTGAGCAAATGTCCATCATTTTGAGGATAACAAATCAAGAGACTGCAGATATCGTGGAGCAATTTTTAAAACATTTGTGACAGCAGACAAAACTACAGCAGAGACGTTGACATAATATATTATTAACAAATTGAAAGAGTTGGAGCTGTCCATTGCTGACTGCAGGAGTCAAGGTTACGACAATGAAGCCAACATACGTGGAGACAAAGTTGTGTAGCGCGAAGACTTCTGAACTTAACCCTTTGGCAATCTTTGTGTTGGATGCCACAGCTGGAACCTCATTTAAGGAGACGCTGCTTCTTCTTTTCCACAAACAAACATTTTTGGTATTTTGCAAAGATACAGTCTTTTCAACCTTTTCTTGCTCTAGTGAAAGATGGAGCATTTTGAAATCTCGTGCGATCATATCATTTAAACCACTTTTAGAGACTAGATGAGAATAAAGAATTAAATCTGTGAAAGCAGTAAGATACAAGCTGAGTAATTTTTGTGATGTACTTCCAACCCTACGTGAAAGAAACACAGATTGAGGTTTGATAAGTGAGCACCAGTCGTTGATAAACCAAATTTCAAAGTACGAATTTGTTGTATTTCTCATAATAATCCATACTATGAGTAAATTTTGGCAGTGCAAATATGGAACTGGACATAGCTATGAAACACTTACAAGCATTTGTCAGGTGGCTGGATGAGTAAAGGGATCAAAGTTTTCAGTTTGCATTAGTGTCAGCAAGGGAAGTAGCAGGCATTACAAGAACATTCAAGCTCCAAAGAAGGATACGCAAGAAAAGGATATTCAATTACAAACAAGAGGATGGAAGTTCCTGAACAAATCCCTGAAGATAACTACAGAATAAACTACTCTTTAACAGTAGCTTTGAAAACAGTTTTGGTTTCCTGTACCACCTTAAGGAACTTTGTATTATGAGTGATGAAGAACTGATGAACAACTGTAAACACAGTAAGTCATGGAAACATCCATGATATTGACGCAGTAGAAATTTATGAAGGAATAAAAATACACTTGTCTATGATGAAGAAACAGACAATGTACTTTCCGTTATAAAGTATACTGTACTCAACAATCTAAAGGAGATATATCCAAATATTTATGTCGCTCTAAGAATAACTGCCACAATTCCAGTCACAGTTGCGTCAGCAGAAAAGTTTTTCGAAATTAAATCTCATCAAGACCTATCTTAGAAACACAATGACCCAGGACCACTTATCATTTCTGGCTCTGCTCTCCATAGAAAATGATTTGGTATCCAAAATAGATGTCATTGAAGAGTTCAGCCGAAGGAAAAGTCGTAAAGTTTTAACACATTTCAAAATATCTACAATAAAGAATAATATGTTCTGCTTTTGTCAATAGATTAAATTAAATTTACTCTAGAAGTGGAATTATGTTGCTAATTTGAAACTTGCAAACTTTTTGTGCATATTGCCTGCGTTTATTAATCTCAAATCAAATATTACCTTGAATTGACTTGGACTGTGTGTAATTTTGATTGTGCGTGAACATATGTTTTTCCTCTTAGTAAGTTACTAAATAATAATTCTAGACTGATATGCAAAAAATACGAGAGTCATTCAATAATTAAAGAGACAAACAGGTTTGGAAAGAAAACTGTTGGTACGGTAATTTTGGTACTTTTATGGCAAGTTGGCATCACTGGGATAAGCCCTGATCATCTGATTGATTAATATTGTTTTTATAACCTCAAAAATACATTTAATTATGGAAATCCACTTGAATATTCCACTGTAGTTGAACAATGTTTTGTTATTCGTTGTTTACTTGCTAAAGGTGAAAAACCAGTGATTATACACTCTAGAAAGATTTAAGTGTACGGTGAAAATTGTGTGAATCGTGCAAACTTATACACATGTGTAGAAGAGTTCAAATATGGCCGAAACTCAGTGACTAACAAACACCATCCTGGCCAACCAGCTGAAGTTTCAAGTCCCTCACTGGAAAGTAGAATTGATGATGTAATTCGTGCTGACCGGCGAGTCACTGTGGAAATGATAGTTGAAAATGTTCTTGTGAGTATGGGTACAGCTCATAACATTATTAAAAACAATTTAAGTACTGCAAAACATGTGCAAGATGGGTCCCAAAGGAGTTGACACGGCTACACAAGGAAACAAGTGTGACAGGTCAAATTACGACATTTGTGTGAATGACCATACTGATGCTGAATGAGACCATTTTATTTAAGAAATGTTTAAAACATGGTCTATAAACTGGCTTGTGTGGATGGATGAGTGTACAGAGAAGCACATAGAAAACAATACATGCTTATGAAATAAAACTTGTGACCTTCTCTTTAATGAAATGTGCCAATAAAAGAATAACCCCTCCAATTATATAAATTTTTTTTACCTGTCAAAATTTAACCTTGAGGGGAATAAGCCAGTTTTTCTTTTAAAATATTGTAGGCTCCCATGTAGTCAGCCTATGCCCCGTCATAATAATGACAAATAAACTTTTTCTAAAAACGGACTGACATAAAAATATCTGACCATAATGGTCAGATAAAACAATAAAAAATATCAAATTCATTTGAAAGCAAAATAACTGACAACAATAGTCAGATTAGTATAAGGTTTGTATAAATATTTAAAATAAGATGTGACAAGAGTAATGTAATATAGTGTGTGTAATATGTTTCCAGTGAGAGATGACAATATAAGGATGTTATAATATTGTTTATCATTAAGAATATGTTTAGGATTTTTTACAAGGTATTTATGTATTATCATAACTTGTGTGTAAAATCTAGTATAATCTAATAGTGTTAACTTGTATTGAACATTATGTTGTGTCAAATGGACACATTAAACATTATACAGCTACAACACAAGAAATAGACACCACTTTGCTCTTGAAAACACACCACCTAAGTTTATATGAGAGGAAACCATCATACAAAGGAGCAATCTATTTCAACATTCTACCAGACTCACTGAAGAAAACACCAGTCAAACACCTGAAGAACTCACTCAAAAGTTGGTTTCTCCAGCAACCCTTCTACACTATTCAAGAGTTCATAAACTGGAAATCAATTGCATCATGAACTGATATTTTTAATTTTATGTTCTGTATGTCCTTTATTGTATTGACAAAAATTCTAAACTCAACGTTTATGAATAAAGAATATTGTCTATTTTCAAAACATGTAAAGGTTACGTGTATTCAGTTAAAAAATATTTAAAAACTTTAGTACTGTTCTTATATACGAGTATTCATGGTCATTTGTGTAGTTGATTTATATATTCACTGATATTTGTATAGTTAATTATATATTCATTGAAATTTGTGTAATTGATTTATATGTACACTGTAATTTATGTAACTGTTTAATATTCATTGTAATTTGTGTAATTGATTTATATTTACATTGTAATTTATGTAACTGTTTAATATTCATTGTAATTTGTGTAGTTGATTTATATGTTCATTGATATTTGTATAGTTAATTATATTCATTGAAATTTGTGTAATTGATTTATATGTACACTGTAATTTGTGTAATTGTTTAATATTCATTGTAATTTGTGTAGTTGATTTATATATACATTGTAATTTGTGTAGTTAATTTGTGTTACATAATTGTAAGCATTTTGCTTTGCTTTGATATTTTACTTTGTTTTATGTGAATACTCTTACATGTGTCAACAAAATTATTAAGAAATTTAAATAATAGTTTAATTGAACAAAAATTTAAAAGATTTAATTACTTGGAGGAGAAAAATAAATTGACAACAAATATGTGATCAATTTATATTTGGGGGTTGTGTGACAGGTCAAATTACGACATTTGAATATTTGCGGGGAATTGGCAGACTGTGACGTCAGTCAATCGGCAGACTGTGACGTCAGTGAATCACATGTTGTCGGAATTGAGATTTATTTAATTAATAATGGAGAAATATATTAAACTTTATACGGGAACAAATTTAATTAATTAAAATGAGTTATACATAACCAAAATTCGTGTTTTACAAAAGTACTAAATAAAATTACGCAGAAAAGCTAATTGTGGGATAAAATGACTTGCGTATTGATGACGTCAGAAAGCACATGTTGCTAAAAATTTAAATAAAAAAGCTTTAGAAAAATAATAAAAGAAAATAGAAAGACTTAAATTGATCAATTATAGTGAACGTGATAAATTTCTACAATTATAAGAAAAGAATCAAATTATATTTAATCATGAAGACGCTGATTTGAACGGGAGAGGGGATGAACATTGTGTGAACCGGTATGCGTAGTTTAATACGGAGAATCCTTCTTCTCTGTCTGGACTTGAAGCAGTAAGGACGTCTACTCGTATAGATGAAATTTGAAACTGTACAATAGTGCATTGAAGTTGTAATAAGGGATGGGATGTTGTGTTAGTGAACAAAAATCAAAGCAAAGTGAGTAGAATTAGACAGTATAATATAAAATAAATTGACGTCAAAGTCATTTGCTTTGTCTTTCATTGAGTATCCCATCTACAAAGAAATGTGGTAAGTAAGATAATAAGCTTTAAATTAAAGAATATTACTTTCAAAACTTATTTGATTCAAAGTGATTGGTAAGAACAGTGAATATTTTGTGAACTTTATTATGATATAAACAATCATATTGATCAGAACTTTCAAAAGAGTAGTATTAAGTTTGAACCATTATTCAACCTACTTAAAAAACCTGAGATAATATAGACCCAGTGCTAGTGATATATAACGTGTAGCCTACTTTCATTAATACAAACTACACTTTCAACAACACCACAGACATTGAAGTTTGATCGTTATTTAAATATCAACTTGGAACAATATGAGTTAGCCAACACGAAGCAAGTCGCACAACCAATGAGGGGCAGCACATTTTGAATACCGATTGTGAGAAAATTGGGACAACAAACGGGGACCTGGAACGTAGCAAAATCGTACAGCCAACTGGGGACTGGACCGTAGCAGAAGGGCGACCAAAGTGGATCGTAGCAGAATAGGCACAGCAACGTGGGGACCGTAGCACAAGGTTGAAAGTGTCCACAGAGCTACAGGAATGTTATGAATGAGAAGGTGAGCACTTCCTCAACAAAATTTTAAAATGTAATGAAATTATGAAAATTGGGTTCACTATTATGAGCCAGAATCAAAAAGGCAAAGCATAAAGTGGAAGCACACCAGCTCACCTGTCAGGAAAAAACTTAAAACCCAAGCATCAGCAGGAAAAGTCATGATGACGGTGAAGGTTCATGGTTTTGGGATGCTGAAGGTCCGGTTTTTTGAGAGTATCATCTTGAAGAGCAGCATACAATTAACAGCCAAAACTACTTAGATATGCTTTTGAACAAAGTGAAGCCAGCCATCAGAGAGAAATGTGGTGGATCTCATAGGAGAGGTGTGATTCTCCAATAAGATAATACTGCTCAACTAACCTGAGAAACCATTAACAAAATGGGCTGGGAAGATAGTCCCTTATATCCCCCCTTATAGTCCCGATTTAGTACCTAGTGAAATTCTCAATGCTGGACTAAACAACCACACAGCACAGCTCTGCAAAATAAATATGTAAGAAAAAAATAATTTCAGCCAAAGAAATGTTATGAACTTAAAATCAATTCTAAATCAAGAAACCTGGGAAAGTGTGTTCAATGAATATCAAGCAGGTAACGCTTACAGTAACTTCAGTAAGATTATTGCTGAAGCTATTAACCAGAGATGTCCCAAAGCAAAAACAAGGAAGAAAAATAGAAAACATTTTTCTTTAACAAACCATGAAGCTGAGGTTCTAAAACAAGAATTTCTGTAGGCATATAACAGATATCTGCTGAGCGAAGCAGTGGAAGATAAAATAATGATGTCAAATAAGAAAAAAACTTATGACTTAAAGCTGAGGGAACTTAGAAGCCAGGCTACAGCACAACCCAAATAGGAAGCAGACAATAAAAGCAAAACTATCTAGAAGGTGATCAATAGAGAAACGAAAACTGCAAAAGACACAGAGAAAACAATTGAACTAGAAATAAATGGTCATAAAACCAATGATCCTCAAAAAGTTGCTCATCATCTTAACAAGTTCTTCACTAATATAGCCAACCAAACCCTTCAAAAAAATCCTCAATGCCACTATCAACCAACTGAAAATACAGAAAACATCACATATCACAAATGTCTCTTCTTCCAACAAACGAGCAGGAGTTGAGTCAAGTAATTAACACCCTAAAAAACAAAACATCAGTTGGAATAGATGATGTATCTGCTTATCTCTAGAAAAAATGTAAAGAAGAACTTGTTAGACCATTAACATACATCATCAACCGCTCATTCCAACAGGGGGTTTTTCCAAGTGAGGTGAAAATTGCTAAGGTCTATCCAAAATTAAAAAAAGGAAACCATCTGGACACAAAGAATTACCGACCTATCTCACTAATTCCCACATTTTCCAAAGTTTTTGAAAAAATAGTACTTAACAGACTACTACAACACCTATCAACCAATCAGTTGCTTACACCACATCAGCATGGTTTTTGTACATGGGAAAGCAACCACATCTGCCATAATAGCATTAACCGAGTATGTAATAGATAACTTAGAGAAAGGAAACACACCAACTGCAATTCTTTTTGATTTTAGTAAAGCATTTGACTGTTTGGATCACGCCCAATTATGTAACAAGCTGAGAGGAATTGGAGTGGGTGGAAAATCTGAAGAATGGTTAATAGCTATTTAACGGGAAGAAGCCAGATGGTTGAACTTAAATATACTGAAAGAGGGGTTACACAAACAGTGAGAACAAGGCCACTGCCAGTAGTAAGGGGTGTTCCCCATCCTTTTTATCTTATTCACAAATGATCTCCCGCACTAGTCATAGTCATAGTCATATTTCTTTATTAACATATTCTTCAAGAACAGTAATAGAGTCACAATGTTAACAAATTACATAATTGATATTAATAAATAATCAATACAAGATGTCAGAGCCTCCAATCTTCCTTGTTTACTTCTGTGAATTCTTCGATGGTGTATATTGGGTGGTCCACCAGGAAGTTGTGAAGACATCTTTTCAAGGCAGCTCCCTTGAGGTTTTTCACAGCTTGTGGCAGGAGGTTCCTCAGCTTCCTACCAATGTAGGATGGTTTTTCCTCGAAAAGTGATGTCCGATGTAGAGGTAGTGTGTAATTTCCTGCATGGCGTGTGTTATGTGTATGAAGGGTTTTTCCTGTTTGTACATGCAGTTGGTCAACGTGCAAAATTACTTCTTGTATGTAGAGTGCAGTAATTGTCATAATTCCCAAGGTTTTAAATGCTTGTCGGCAGCTTTGTTGGTGTTCGAGTTCCGCTAGGGTTCGGATAGCTTTTTTCTGCAGGAGTAGTACTCTGTTCAGGTTTCCTGCAGAGGATCCACCCCAAACAGCAAGTCCATACCTCACATGAGTTTCCACCAAAGCATAGTAAGCTGTTTTTGCTGCCTCCAAGTTGCCGATACATTTTATTCGGCGTACTACATATATACCAGTGCTGATTTTTTTGCAAACCTGGTTTACATGCTCAGTCCACGTAAGTTTGTGGTCAATAGTTACGCCAAGGAATTTGATATGGTCTTTTCTTGATACATCAAGTGGGTTAGAGATATGGTCCTTCCTCTTGCCCATGATGTTGATGTGAACTGTCTTCGATGGATTCATGGCTAGATCATTCCTTCTGCAGTAATTGAGGGCTTTACTGAGAGAGCTTGTGGCACTTTCGTACACTCCTTCAGCAGAGTCATTCTTAATCAACAATGTTGTATCGTCTGCATACATCACACAAGTGGTATTGTGATCACGTATATAAGCTGGGAAGTCATTCACAAATAAGACAAAGAGAACTGGGCCCAAAACAGATCCTTGCGGTACTCCGCGGGTAACAGGTAGTGGATTGGATTGATGTGAAGTAGTTACACCATAAATGGTAGTTTGCAGCTCGACTATTTGAGATCGGCCTGTGAGGTAACTTACAAACCATTTGTTAGCTGTGTCTCTGATTCCTAATGATGTTAATTTCTTTGAGATGATTTCGTGGCCCAGGCAATCAAACGCCTTGCTGTAGTCAAGAAAGAGTGCAGATACGTATTGTTCTTTGTCTATTTGGTCAATAACATGTTCAACAAGGCTGATGATGGCAGAGCTGGTTGATTTTCCTTTCAAAAATCCATGTTGCTTTTCGGTTATCAGATTTTCTTGTTTTAGGTGAGCCATGAGTCTGTGTAGAGCTATTTTTTCTATGATTTTTGAGAATGTTGAGATTAGAGAGATGGGACGGTAATTTTGGACTTCCAGTGTTGAACCTTTTTTATGTTTGGGGTATACTTTAGAGAGCTTAAGGGCTGTAGGGAACTCACCAAGGCTGAAGGACTTATTAATTATGCTGACTAAAGGCGGCATTAGCTCTTCAGAGCAGTGTTTCACAATTTTAGAAGAATATTCATCCACTCCACTTGAAGATTTTAATTTATTGCATTTATGATGTTCCGTACTTCATTGATGCATGTTGGGGTTAGATATAGAGATTTATCAACATAGTTAAGTGGAGTTTCGTAATTTTCATTATCATCTTCGTCCCCTGGGGAGCAGTTATTCTGTTTCAGCGTCAATTCTGCTACTTCTGTGAAGAAGGTGTTAAAGTGGTCTGCAGTTTGTGTGGGGTTGTCCACATGTTTTCCCATTCACTGAGAGACATATGTTTGGCTGTAGTTGATGTTTTCCTCTTCTTTCATTGTTTATGACATTCCAAAGAGCTTTACTTTTGTTGTCAGCTGAGTTGATGAAGTCAGCATTAGCATTTTTTCTTATTTCTCTAAGTTTTTTATCATAATTTTTCTTTTTTACCACCATATCTTCTTTGTCTTGGGTATTTCCTGTGGTCTCAAATTTGTGCAGGGCTTTTAGAAAGTCATTTTTAAGGTCTTTGGCCTCGTTGTCATAATACACATGTTTCCTTTTGTGTTTTTGACTACATTTTTTAGTAGGACAGGCAATGTCTAGCGTTGCTTGGAGAGTTCTATGAAAGATGTTGTATGCTTGCTCTGCATCTGGGGCCATATAGACAGCATTCCAGTTTTTATTCATTAGGAGAGATTTTATCTGGTCTGTATTAGAATAACAAAAGTTTCTCTTGAGAATGATCTGTGGAGGGATGTTTACTCTCCAGTCATATATTTTTATAATTT
Organism: Homalodisca vitripennis; assembly: GCF_021130785.1. NCBI lineage: Eukaryota > Metazoa > Arthropoda > Insecta > Hemiptera > Cicadellidae > Homalodisca > Homalodisca vitripennis. The sequence continues at coordinate 13,909 of NW_025780123.1, read as the reverse complement.
GAGCAGTATGGTCAGAAAGTCCAGTTTCAAGTATGGCTGTGCCAATGTTGTCCTCGATTATGTTTGTGCATATGAAGTCAATTGAGGTGGCAGTGCTATGTGTGATACGTGTTGCAGGAAGTGGCAGTCTTCGGATGTTATGGGTGTGTAGTTCATCTTCTAGGATAGTGTTGTCTAGGGTTGTTTTCATCCTGTCGATGTTTATGTCTCCAGCAAGCATGATTGATTTACTGTGTGCTTGAGTATATTCTAAGATGTTGGATAAGGCATTTACACCGGCTCGTACATTCTCTTTGGGAGATCGATATACCCCAAGAATGTGTATGTATTTACCCATGGATTCAATTACTGCCATGGCTGCTTCACAGTTAAATTCTTGGCAGAGGTGGGATATGTCAGTTGCTGTTGTGCAGTTTTTGAGGGTTTCTTTGGCATATATAGCAACACCACCAAGCTTATGATTTTCTCTGCAGTATTCTGCTATGAGAAAGTACCCTTCAATTTTTGTATTCTCTATTTCTATTTTTTTCAGGCCATGTTCAGTAAGCACTAGTATATTGGGGTCAATGTCATTAAGAAGGTGGTTAAGTCTGTCTAATTTTTTGTCTAGTCCACGGATGTTTTGGTGTAGTATTTTTAGGTTACTTAGGTTTGTTTTAGATTTGAGTTTATAATATACCTGTTTTTGAATTTGATCTTTTTCTGTTGGGTTTGGTCTAAAAAATGGTGGTTGTTTTTTTGGCTTGTATTTTCAGTTACTGTCGTCAGATGGGGTGATAGAGACTTCTCGTTAGTAGTGGTAAGTTCTTGTGTTGCCTTATAGTGCTCAATATACTTGTCGAAAAAGTCCTGGTATGTTTCATTGGGTGCTTTAAGTTTAGCTGTACAAGGTGGTGACTTATTAGATTTCTGAGCTGGTTTTTTGTAATCTTTAGACTCCGGCATTGTACAAATATTTTCTCTGTGAAACATGGCTTCCACTTCGATCACTTCAAAGTCTCCTTTGTCCCTTGGTATGCATGTGGGAATTGGTCGCTGTTTATCTGATATGGTTAGGACTGGGTTGTTGTAAGGTTCTTTGGGGTAGGTTGTTTGCTCTTTAATTTTTTGTACTTGTAAAGAGATACTAAATTTATTTTTGGAATTCCCATTAATCTTTTGTTTTTTTAAAGAGTTATGAGATTGGTTTACAGCTTCCCTTTTCTTTTGATTTGTTAGATTTTCTGCACGGTTTTGACTATCTAGGTTTAAACGGTTAAGTTTTTGCTCTAGAAGATAGTGATTATTTTTTAGTTGAACAATCTCTGTTACCAGTGGGGTTGATTCAGCTACTGAAAATTGTAGGGAGTCTGTTTGTGTACCAGCTTCTTCAAGAACCTTTTCTTGGGATATATTTTCTTGGGTTTTTTAAACGTTTTTTTTTAATTAATATTTCTTTAGATAGCTCTTTAATCTTTTGTTCATAGTCATTTAGAACTTGTGCTTGTCGTCTATCGTGGTCTTCAAAGATTTGTTGTGTATCAATAAGTAGTTGCTTTTCTTTTCCAAGTTGCCTATCCATATCAGAAATTTTTTGTTGAAAATTTTCTACTCTTGAGAGATAAGTTTCTTCCTCTCGGCTGTAATCTTCAATTTTAGCCTCCATACTGTTTAGCAAGAAGTTTAACCTTCGATTGTCTTCTTTGAGGGCCTCGTTTTCTTTAAGCAGTGCTTTTCCCAATTTTGCTGCCATGATTAGACTGTCTTCCCCATTTTGCAGTTCACTTTCAATTAAGCTTTCTTCTAGCTCTGGTAGTGTACTTTCTAATATTGAGTCTTGACTAATATAGCCTTTTAGGGTTTTATTGGAGTTGCTCTCTGTTAGAGACTTATTACAAGATGGGTTTTTAAAAAATGTCTCAGCTTCTTTCAATGCCTCATTAAATTTTTTGTTTTTGAAATTGTCTGTTTTTGGTTTTCCATGAATTAATTTGTATTCTGAATACAGACACATGTCATTTTGTTTGACATTTGCAGTGTTTTCATCTCCAAAGAATGTGACATTGTATTTGGTAGTTCTGTCAGTTTTTGTAACCCCTTTTATCACTGCCGGCCAGTAGGGATAGCCTTTTACCTTTGCAAATACCATAACTCCTACTTCATATAGAGCATTTGTGTCCGTGGCCATTTTATTGTTCAAAAATGAATATATGTTTTAAATGTAAAAAATGAAAAACTGTTTTTTATAACGAGGTTTGACAGACTCCTCGTGGTTAATGTTTTTTAAATGTCAAAATGGAAAACTGTTTTTAATAACGAGGTTTGACAGACTCCTCGTGGTTAATGTTTTTTAAATATCAAGATGGAAAACTGTTTTTTATAACGAGGTTTGACAGACTCCTCATAGTTAATGTTTTTGAATGTCAAAAATGGAAAACTGTTTTTTATAACGAGGTTTGGCAGACTCCTCGTGGTTAAATTTTTTCATGCGGCAGATTGTTTAGAAAATCAAGGTCAGGTGGGAAGCAGGTCTGTTGATTGTTGACGGCTGTGTATACAAATAAGCTGCTGTCACTAGGTCAGGTGTGGAATGTGATGTTGTCAGCACAGTCAGCACTGTTTTCAGTTGTCACCATATGGCTTGAGTTTATTCGGTGATTTTAAGTAAAGTATTCTTGATTGTGTAAATACAATTTTTGACTTTTAGTGTTTATAAGCTTGTTATTATAATTTCATTAGTGATAAAGTTGTTTTATTTTAAAAAGTGCTTGAGATTTGATTACAGATTAGTTCTTGTGTTACAGTGAGATTGTTATAATTGTCTTAGATTCTTGAGTAGTTTAGTTTTCTTGAAGTTTTATGGTGAAATGGACTTACAGTAGTTCCAGGTAAATTGCTGCACAAGTGAGTAAATATTTGTTGTTAAAATACACACTTAAATACACTTTTAACTGGGAGCCACTTCACTTTGACTGTAGTCAGTCAGCCATCTTGGGTGTGTCAGCCTACATGGAAGACTACAGCAAGTCTCTTATGTATGCTGATGACACCGTACTCCTCCTTAGAGAAAATACCCTGGAGCCCTTGAAATTAATTCCTTTGTCTCCATTAACATGGCAATACAATATTGCTACCACAATAGCCTAGTAGTTAATGAAGAGAAGACACAACAACTGGTGTTTGGCAGAAGAAATAATGCAGTAAACAGGATCCCGGCCGGATATCAAAGCTCTAGAATAGTCAAGTATCTAGGTGTAATATTAGACCAGAAACTGACATGGACCCTCATATTGACAGTCTCTGTAGTAAATTAAGTAGCAGTCTCCGTCATTAAAAGAATTAAAGCTATAAGTGACACCAACACAGCCAAGATTGTATACCACTCACTCTTCGAATCACATCTTCGTTATGGACTGGAAGTATGGGGAAATTCATCACCAACCATTTTACAGTGTGTACTTATCCACCAGAAAAAAGCAATACGTATACTAACAGAGATTGACCAAAGAGAAAGTTGCAAACGGCCAGCATGTACATCCTAGCAGTAACAACCTACGCCTGCAGACTGCAACTTGAACGAGGCATAGAAAGGCACAACCGAAACACTCGACAGGCTATAAATTTCACCCTACCGGTACACCATCTTTCACTCTTTGAAGAAAAGCCTTCCTACATGGGAGTGAAGTTTCTGAACCTACTATCAGAGACAATAATTAAAGGCCCCAATGTAAGCAGTACAAGACAGCATCTATCGGCTTGGCTTGCAGAGAGACCATTCTACTCAGTTGAAGAATTCATCAATTGGAGATCTTCAGCCATGTTCCAGTGACAACCCGTCTCTGCACAGTTGACCACCACCACACTCAAAACTTCATTGACCATTAATATTACACTGTAAAACAAAATTGAGGTTACTTGTAACTTCAGTTTTGTTATTCCTACTCCTGACGCCTATTCTGTACTTGATGTATACGAATAGAGTATTCTGATTGATTGATTTCCACGTGTTTGGTCCACTGAAGGAGGCATTGTGTGGAAAGAGGATCCAGGATAATGAGGACGTCAAGAAGTTTGGAAATTGGCTCAAACAGCAAGATAAAGAGCTCTTTGCAGCTGGTATAAAAAAGCTTATGGTCCGTTGTAACAAATGCATAAATGTTCCAAGGGAATTATGTTGAAAAGTAGTAAAAGTATTGTCTTTTGAAAATAAATTGTTTCTTCTCTAGATACATTTGTCTCTTTAATTATTAAATGACCCTCGTATATACCTATATAAGTAGAACGAGAATATTCAATTGGCACATGTAATTTTTTACTTTTAATTCTATTTAATTTTGTTTTAAAACTATGTAATTTTTCTTCCAGTTATAATTTCAGTTGTGTTTTATATTAGTTCTGTACAATAAAACCTTACAGTTCTGTAATGAAAATGTTTTGTTTTTTTTACGCTACCAAAATATTTGGTGAAGAAGTTTCCACTTTGGTTTGTTATGCATAGTTAAAATGCAAGACTACATAAAATTATAAGGTGGTATTCCAAAAAATAAGCCTACCGTAATGTACTGATTTTGACTACTGGCTATACTTTACAGTTTTGGCCTGGCACACTTTATAACAAACAATGTCAACTTTTTTATTTTGGGTTCATCGAACCATTTTCAGCATGTTAAACATGAATACTGGGAGAAGACCCCCAGACCCCACGGTAACTAGGATCCCACCAGTCAATTGCCCAGGGCCCCACAAAGCTTGCATCTGCCACTGGTACTAGATGACGCTTCAAGTGATGATAAAAGAGATAATCACTTGGGGCAAGGTCAGGGTTACACTGTGGATGATCAATAACCTCATCTAAGAGAGCTAATTATTTCCCAGGTTTGGACAGCAGTGGAGGCCTAGCGTCATCATGAGGAGCAAAATTCCCTTTGTCAGCTTGCTGCATCACTTTGTTTTGTATCACTAAACGGAGCTTGATGAGGTTTGCATAGTAAACTTCTGCATTTTTGTTATATCTCATGACATCAATTCCACCAGCAAAACACCATGCCTATCACAAAACTGTTGCCATGATCTTTCGCTGTGACAGGGCCCACACTGTTGTGGAACAATTGATTCTTTTGGATAGGAAGTTTTGGACTTAACTGTATAGCCCTGACCTAGCCAATTATTACCTTTCCCGTCACTTGGCGGGAAGCACTTTCAACAATGATGAAGTGAGAACGAGTCTATATCGTTGCTATAACAAGAATCCACAGTGGACAGACAAAATGGTTTCAGATTACAAAGTCAAATCACTAAACATTTTTCTTCAAAGTCTTGAATTTTGTTTACACATTTTTACAAAGACTGTTAATCACCTTACTTGATTAATATAAAACCAACAAGCATGCAGCTAGTCTACTTGATATTTTTGCATGTTCTATTACTCTTAAGTATATTAATTTTATAGAATGCAGGTATTTAAAATGGTTGTTATTTATGTTTTGGTTTGAATTTTAAGAACCGCACAGTAAAAAAATATGCAAAGTCAACTTAATCAGCTCCATGAGTTTTTTTTTCTTTTATAAACCCATGTTGGCTTGTGCTGGTAAATGGGTAGATATGGTTTCACTCATTGAACACTGAACTGAAATCAATGGAAGAAGAAGACTTCTGAGAAGACTAACAGTACTCTTGCTAACCACATAAATCAATACAGTAGTAGAAAAACAATAGTTCTCCCTCCAGAGACTAATATTATAGAATAAACTTCAGACATATGTGCAAATAATCTTTATTGTTCAGTATTTAGTTAATTACAAACAAAATAAACAATATACCTAACTCTTACGATTTAAAACTAAAATATCACACATCCATAGAGATAAAACTTTCAATATCATAGCATAGTAGATTTGTTTTGTTTTTAACCAACTAAAAATAATGTAATATTTAAACTGGAATTATTTGCTCTTCTAGGTTACCAAAATAATGTTATTTATTGTGCAAAATAAATCATACTATGCCTTAACTTATAACAACCTCACTGATGCATAATCTATGTATTTACATAACAATGTTACGAATAGTAAAAGCTAATGCTGAACATATCCTCTCACAGATGGACAATCTATCAATAGTAACAAACATTAGTTAACAAAAAATTCACAGTGAAATTTTAAAAAAAAAACCAACAATTTTAATGGTTTTCATGAAATCTACCACACGCAAGTTGACACGACTATTGTGTTAGTTTGAATAAATAGTCATACATCTAAACAAGATCAAAAAATTGAATACTTAACACATGGTTAAATTAGCTTTGAATCTTCAATAATTTTCCAAATTACAATTACTGGGTCATAGATTTAATAAGTACAGATTATAGAAAAAATGCTGTATTAGCCAGGATTTTATCACACATTTACAAAAACTATTAAAGTGATAGTTTTGCTTTAACAAACAAATACATAGACCCATCTTGATAACAACGATCCACAACACTAAGGAATGGTCAGCACTTCTGGTGCAATTGTGACATAAAAAGATTTTTTAATAAATATACTGATAAATATAAGTGAAAATTAACAGTATGAAGATTTCAGCCACTTACAGTTACAAGTTCATTGAGACTTTTCACAACTTTGTAATCACTTTGGCCAAATTTTAAGCGTGTTTGATTGTTAAAAGACATGATCAAATTTGAAGCATGTTTGATTGTTGATCAATCACTAATTATTGATCACTAACCCTGACAGGCTCTCCGTGCAAGCTTGCTAGATAGGTGAACACGTTTTATAAGAGTACAGTATAGATGACGGGCCGGAGAACACCTTAGTGAACAGTTAAGTTCTAAAATGCTTACATAAAACTGAATTATTTGATCTAACTTGAGTTTTTTTCATTTCATTGGCATGCCACAAGAATGGAATACTGACTATCATAGGCTAGAAATTCAAAGTTGATAGTGGAAAATGTAGATTATACATGCATGATACCCGTGTGTGGATAGTATCAGGTATAATTCTACATAAATAGATTACAACACCTCCCATGTAGATTTAAGAACAGTAATAGGTCTGTCCTGAACACATTTATATCAGAGAACTTAACAAATTAGAGTAAGAATTATTTGTTAAAACAAACAATTTAAAATTATATACAAACGTTTTAACAAATATTTCTTTCATTAAGCAGTTTATGGAGATACACTATAGATGATACATTTTTCCAAGTACAGTTTGTATATTTAGATTAGGTAATTATATTCTTATTATAAAATAATAATATTTTTTTGTGTTTTGCTTATTTGATATTGTCATCAAATTCTGTAAATTAAGACGATTTCAATTTAATTTAACATAAAGTAAGTTTTTAACTTTAAATTAATTTACTACGCAGATGGTAATATTCACATTTTGTATCTTTAATGTAATCAAATATAATGTCAACCTACAAAAGTGATTTCTAGTAACGGAAATAAACACATAAACCCACTTTGCCTCATTGTAAGGTACTTTTTGGTAATCCCTCTTATCCTTTTTATTGACGTAAGTTGAAAAGCCTACATACTGAACTTGAAATGTATACTACTCTTGTCTGAATAGTCATAAGCAATGTGATATTTTTACAAAGGAGTAGTTGCTGTGTATAATCACTGGAATTAATGTCCTATCATCTACATATTGACACCAACTGAAAAAATGAAGTTATGTTCAGCCAATGAATAAAATTACAATGTTTACTATTTATGTAGTTTTGTTCATTAAAATTAATAAATCCAAAAATAAAATATTTAATGAAAAGTAGAAAGTGTTGATGATTTATATCTACTTATAGAATGGTTACATCAACAGTATTTCTGGCAAAACATTACTTGGAATTGTGTTATAGCAGCAAAAGTAATATTTTTCAATTGCACTTTGTAAGTAACCAGCCACTATGAGTTTTGTTGAACTAATTAAAAGTAATATAAAGTAACAAGAAATGGCTCATAAATGGGTAAATTAGATACACTGACACATTCCTAAATATGTTGAACAATACATAATTCCCAAGCTATAAAATTGTTGAATCAATACCATGCGATAAACATATCCACTTAAGATCAAAGTTATTATATAGAATAAGATATAAAAAAATAAACGCATAAATTGAAACACAATTGCTTATTTTCCATTGTTTTCCTAAAAAAAGAATAAAATTTCAGAAATATTAAAAATCTGTAAAAATACATAATAATACAGCATTAAAAGTCTTGTAAATAAAAGATAATATAACTAGAGGTGCTGCCACGAGGTGGCTACCAGACTGTTGCTGGACTCAATGGCGCGAGCAATGTCCTCGTGTATACCGTGGCCGAGCCACAGCAGCTGCAGTTTGCGGGTAACGTTCTCGACACAGTCGCAGAGGATTGCCTCTCCGCAGACCTTGATCTGCAACACCAACAAGGCAAGGCTCTGAATCTAGTTGACCCGAAAAGTCAAGGAATGTATGATTTTACTAGGTGAATTTAGGGCTAAGAAGCCCTCCCCAACTCTTAACCTACAGAACAACAGCTTAGAGGTGACTTCCAAAGGACTACCAATGGCCAGGCAAGCAGACCACTTGCAAGGACAGGATCACTCGGCAATCATCTAAACAAGCAGCAGCACGCTTGACGTTGGTTGATTCGGTTATCTTCCCATTCAGATCTTGTATAACAAAACGGTTATAATGGTCAGGATAGCCCAAAATTCCGCATCAAGGAACCATTCTGAGATGAGTGCTCCAAGCTGTTATTATTCATTTCATTCTTATACATTTTATAAATGTATAATTTATTTTAATTTAGGGGAGACCGGGGCACTATTGGACTGGGGCACTATTGGACAATGCCTTTTATAGCTAGAGGGAAATTTTTGTCTCCCTTCAATTTCCCATTTTGGTATGCCTGAGACGGTCACATTTCACTGTGGAAAGTTTGGTTATTGTGGCACATCTTCTTAGAAATTGAGTTCATATTTTATGTTTTTTTACCCAAAATGAAGTGATTTTGCATATTCACAAACTTATCTCTTTCACAGTAAGTATTATCCTGAAACAATTGTGTCTATTATTTTGAAATTGTTAGTTTAACTGACTATGCAATGAATTCATTCATTTTGAGGTTATGTCACTTCCTTTCTGTAATCTTCAATTTTTATATCTTAACCTACCTCGGGGCAGTTTTTGGACAAAAGTATGGGGCACAATTGGACAAAACATTATTTTATGTTTTGTCATTGCTACATACTGTTTTTTTGTTTTTCCAGGTTAAAGATGGTTAGGAAGTATATAAAGAAAACAGACAGGGCTAATATTTCTGAAGAATCTATAGTAGCGGCATTAAATGACTATAGAAATGGTAACTACCGATCCATTAGAGAAGCTGCCGAAGCCCATGGGCTTAAAAAGTCGACCCTACATTTCAGACTCAACAAAGTAAAGCAAAAGGAAGTCAACAATGAGAATAGTCTTATAGCTAATGAGCCTAACAATGGTAATGGAGTTGATGAGCTTAACAATGAGGATCATGTCAATGAGCCTGTGGGCAATGAAAATGTAACTTTATTTCAAGAGGTTGAAGATGAGCACCAGCCAGTAAAAGAGGTTACTATAGAAGATATGGCCCCTGTTTATAACACTAAATACTCTCAAAGACAAGTATTTACACCTGAACAAGAACAAAAAATTGCAGACTATTGCATTGAAAGGTCCAGAATGAACTATGGCCTAACTTACATGATGGCCAGGGAATTAGCCTTCAAATATGCCTTGGCTTTGAATCTCGATCAACGCATACCTGCTAAATGGCGTACTACAGGCTTATCAGGAGAAGAATGGCTAAACCATTTTATGAAGAGACATCAAGGACTTTCACTTCGCCAAGCAGAAAAGACTAGTCTGTCCAGGAACACTAGCTTTAATAAACACAACGTGGGAACGTATTTTGACAACCTAGAAGCTTTGTTCGCAAAAGTAGAAGTTCCTCCGTCAAGAATTTTAAATTTAGACGAGAGTGGAATAAGTACTGTGCTGGAGGCGCCAAAAGTGATTGCAGCAAGGGGAACAAAACAGGTGGGCCAAGTCGTATCAGGAGAGAGGGGGGAGCAAATAACTTTCTGTGCCGTCATATGCGCCGATGGGACTTACTTGCCACCAATTTACATTTTCCCCAGAAAACGCCCAAACTTTGCCTACATGATTGGGGCACCTGAAGGAAGCAAAGCTCTTTATTCTGATTCTGGTTGGATGACATCAGCTCTCTTTTTAGAGACGCTTAAACATATCCAAAAGGCCCACAAAATGTTCTAAAGAAAACCCCGTGGTTTTTTAAAACCCTGGATAATCATGAGTCCCACATTGGCTTGGATGTGGTGATGTACAGCAGAGATCATAGCATACATATGATCACTAGCCATCCACACACAACGCACAAAAGTCAGCCCGCTGGATGTAGCAGTTTTTAGTCCGTTTAAAAGGCGCTTACGTTCTGAATTCAATCTCTGGCTATCTCAACATCCTGGTCATACGATTACAATTCGAGAAATTGCTCAGCTTACTGCTAAACCATTTGTTGAATCTTTCACTGCATCTAACATCAAAAGTGGATTTCGTTAAAGCTGGAATCTATCCACTCAGCCGCAGTGTGTTCACTGACAATGATTTCAAGGGTGCCAGTGTGACTGACCGTGTTATGTCATCGCAAGTAGAAGAAACCAACAACCATAATCCAGTGCCTGGTACGTCATGTGACTTTCCGTTGATGGAAAATAGCCAAAGCTCTGACGACCCACAAGGCTCACAATCATCAAACAAGCCAACTATTGACCCGAATGTACCTGGCCATCAACGCCACAACCAGTAAATGTTAAAAGACCTACTACATTGACGCTTACTCCAGAGGATGTCATGCCTTACCCCAAATACGTTCCTAAGGGAAAGGAAAGGCGAGGCCGAAAAAAAGGTCGTTCGCGAATTCTGACTGATACTCCAGAGAAAGATGCTCTTGTAGCAGAGTTAAAAGAAAAAGAACATAAGAAAATGTTGGTGGAAAAAAAAAACAAGAGAGGGCAGTAAAAAAGGAAAGTAAGAAGAAAAAAACTGAGGGGGCCTGTAGAAAGCTGTATCAAGATGACTCATCTAGCAACGAAGATGAGATACAAATAAAACTAGACGATGGAGGCCTTAGTCCTGAAGACTTTTCTGAGGATGAAGAAGAACTGTTTGATTACCTTCCTGATAAAAACTATGCCACAAATGACTTCATACTGACAAAGTTTGCTTCTAAGAAGGCCATCTACCACTTTATTGGCCAAATAGAGGAGCATGTGACTGATGGTTTCAGTGTGAAATTTCTCAAAAAGAACCAAAACTCTTACAAGTTTTACTTCCCAGAAAATGTTGAAGTCAGCTTTGTCGAAACCAAAGACATCGAGTTCAAGCTGCGACAACCAGATATAAATTGGTGGGACATCCAGAGCAGCAAACTGCTTTGTTTTCAAGGAAAATTTGACTACTTTTAATTTCAAATAGTTTTTTACGTGTGTCTTCTGTTTTTTTTCAGTTATAAAGTTTGTATATATGTTTACTTAAATATAGATGATGTTTGAAACCTATAAATGAGTTATTTTTATGTCCAATTAAACCAATTTTTAGCACTGTCCAATTGTGCCCCAATAAAAAATCATTTTGTCCAAAACTGCCCCGACGGGGCAAATTTGGACAAAATGTAGAGGTTTATAAAAAAAAAATAATCCACATAAAAGGGTGCTGCTCAAATTATCTAGAAAATTTGTTGTGGGGTTCTAGAAGACCAACTAAACACAAGGCAAAAAACTAAAATTTTTTTAACTAACAGTTTTCATAATTAGAAAAATGCATAAAGTGAAACATGAAATTACGTCCAATAGTGCCCCGGTCTCCCCTACTACCAGTACATAATATTAACAACTAAAAAGTTCTGAATAAAATGTTCCCTCTTTTTTCTTATTATGTGTAGTTGAAGTTTCCTCGATATGCAAGTAATGGCCTGATACCTTGTAGTAAAGGTGAACAAATATTTGGAAATATAAATCAAATACAAAAAGTACATTTTTTTTTATTTCAAGGTAAAAATTATGATTGGTAGTTATTAGTTTAAATGAATGGATTACTAAATTATTAGATGTAAAACTAATACTGAATGATTAGTAAACAAAAGATATTACCCCAACCAGTATGATTTAAAAATAATAAGGAAAATATATGCACAGTGCACTGTGTTAATTTTTTTAATGTACAGTATGTGCAAAATGCTGTGCCACAAGTGGTTTAGTTTGGAGGGCTCTGTAGTCTTAGCGTAATTAGAAGTTTGTTTTTATTTTATATAACGAAAGTAGTTAAAAAAGTACAGTCATGTAATAAGTGTTTCTATAATTTTATATGGTTATTTTTTTTACTACAGTAAAAAAACTTCCAAAATTTGGGAAACAACAACTGCATTGCCAACTCTCAATGTTAGTTAAATATTTTCATAAGCTGGAGGTTCCATTACACGTGATGTCATTTTTTAGTGTAATTTTTATCATCTGCAGGATTAAACTTGTGTAAAAATCCATTATCTTTGAAAACTCTTTGCCTATGCAGTTGTTCTATGTAATTTTTTACCTTGACATTTCTCCGCGTACGAAGACCCTACATCTTTTTAACAATGTTTTAATGTGATTATTTTATCTGGGAATTTAGTGTACCTGGAGTTTTCAATACTTAGAACTTAATTTTTAATCCACATTTCAATCAGTGCATTATAGAATTATGAGACAGCGGTGCCACAACTGATGCAACACATAGCTAACTTTACATATTTTATAATAAATTAAACATAACTATAATAACTAAGAATTTACAAATTCCTTTAGAGCTATTCATTTTGAGAAGTAAAACGTTTCCTTAACCCTTTCCGGGCCAGGAGGCAATATATTACTGCCATAGATCGTGTCTGAAAAGTGCCAGGCGTTAAAATGTTGCCGTCGATGACATATACGAAAAGCGCCAGGTGACAATATGTTGTCTCCTTGATATTTGGCGTTTTCTTAAATAAATACGTCAAATGATTAACCCTTTTAACCCCGGCCATTAAATCAAGTGATGTGCCAGAAATCCCAAGCCATTTTCAGACAAAATGTAAGGGTTTTGTAAAAAATTCATAACTCAGTTATTTTTTAAGATATTTAGGTATTTTTTTTTTTTGTTTTACTTCTTTATACATGTAGCTTACAAAAATATACAAATAAAATTATTATTTTGAAAGTAATTTCTTTTACATACATATACATATATAAAAAATAATTAAAATTAAAAAATTGCAAGTTTGATCATGGAAACCATATAGATAAAAAAATATTTGACACAAAAATACCCATTTACTTTATGATATATTTAATCCTTAATAAAAAGGAAACAAAAAATTATAGGCCTACCTTATTTACAAGTGGAGTAACATCAATTTTTGTAAAGCCGTGTAAATTTTTCTTTTTGCCATTTCTGGGCAAGGCAATGTAACAAGACCTTTGAAATTCACAGTACTTAAAATAAACATAAACCCAAAGTTATTTTCTGACAACATAACTAAAATTGTTCATAATCTAAATAAAAGTTTTAAAACAATATTTATAAACAATATAACAACATAAAAACAATATCCATCACTCAAATCGTCGTCACTAATCACATCCACACCATTTGCAACTAGGTTACTAATTAGTGTATTTTCACTTATGGGAGACTATGAACGATGTCTTTTACTCATTTTGAAATCAAACAAATAATAAACTAAACTTTAAACTGCCGTACTTTACACTGCTTTAACCTAAAAATGTGAAGAAAACGGAATATTCACAACCACGTGATATACAGCTGTCTGCAACAAGCGTGAGCAGTCAGTCGAGAC
>NW_025780122.1:0-51081 GCF_021130785.1 Homalodisca vitripennis | reverse complement strand
TAGGGATTTCGATCCATCTACAAGAATGTTAATCGTGTTCTTAACGTTTCAAACCTTTAACCAATAGATAAAATGATGATTTAATAAAACCCATTTATAAGGATATGTATTTATAATTTTCTTAAATAACATAGTAATTTTATTTATATACAACCTTCACATTAACTTTATTTGAAAGTGGGTAAAATAAATGTAGGCCTACTGGCCAGGATTTATTTGGTTTCCATGGGTCGCAACATTAGAAGATTTTATTTTAGGATATGTTAAAGAGATTTGGTAATATATTTTATAAACGGTCTATTTATAACTAAATTGAGCGGTTCTAAAAAGTTGTTTCGGTTGAAGACTACAGCCGATTTTAATAGAGGCATTAACTTACTGAATAAAAGGCTAAAAGGCACTGCATCTGGGTATCGTCTTGTCATTTTATACATCAGTGACAATATTATTACACTCAATATTAGCCTACCACTTTTTTATAAATGATGACTATTTATTTATTTATTTCAATTGATTCGGACTCCATTTCCTGCCTGGTTATTGTTTAGGATAATAATTTGTGAAACTGCTTATAATCATTTATACTGCTTAAAAGTATAAATTCTTTAACTATTTTACGATGCATATTGGTAGCATTAATAAACGCAATATCTTCTCCATTCGAAAAGTTGTTCGGTTCTCGTTAAAATACTGAGCTGTCCATTATGACCTGTGACTGCCGTCAACATCACAGAGAGTCAGGAAACTTTCAACTACTTACTTTTGTACCAAGCTGTCATTCGTTTTCCGTAAGTGAGTTGACAGGTAAACACATGTCGAATCTCGTCTACTGTAGTCTGACAATGAGTAACGTACCTAACATTGTTGTAGTCATTGTCATTTATTTATTTTAACAACAATGGAACTTTACAGTTGTCTGTGCAATTTATAGAAACTTAAGATATTTTGCCAAAAGAAAGACAAAATTTTAGTAACAATACATTAATATGATATATTACTACAGAATAATTGTTACATTCTAGAATTTTTTTAAACCAAAATTAGGCGCTACTCAAAGGCCACTTGTAGACTGTAGAATTCCCTTCAACCAACTAGGCTCTTAAACGGGGCTTATAACAGTTGATGCTATTGATATTGATTAATTTAATTCGAATTTAGTAAAGAATTATGTAGTTTAGGTCTATAATAAAATAATGAACTTTTGAGTGAGTAATAGTCTAAATTTTTCTGATACGGTATAGTTTCTTTTCCTGCATTTACATTGATGATTTAACATAGAAAAATTATTACAATTTTTAAACATGGAAAGTTAAAGTGCGGTAAATTAGTAAACTTGAACGTAAGGGAGGCACTTGATAAGAGTAGCCTTCTTCAACCGTCCCCTTGCGCACTGCCCAGTCTAGCCTCAAATCCCTTATGCTTAAGTAGAAATACTCTCTGAAACGTTGCTTGACGTAGTGTACCCTTATGTTATAATTATTGTCTAATATATTGAGGAGACCTTAGATTATCTGTTTTTTAACAGAAAATGAGTGAATTCCGTTCAAATGCATCAAGGAATTCTCAAGGAAATAATTAAAATAAAACATTTAATTGTCCAATACCTTGGATAGCAAACCGTATAATATAGATAAGATGGCTTCTGGTGGCAGGTTAATTTTAATTACATAACTTTTTATATCTATGGTAATTACCTTTTAGCTGTAGTGAACATATTTAATTTTAACTAACATTGTCACGATAGTACCTTGATAGCAAACCGTATAATATAAGATAAGGTGGCTTCTGGTGGCAGGTTAATTTTAATTAGGTACATAACTTTTTATATCTACAGTAATTACTTTTAGCTGTAGTGAACATATTCAATTTTAATTAACATTGTCACGAGCCACTGCGTGTTGGGAAAACTAGGAATATCACATGCAATAGTGAAAAACTAGATAAAATATAATTTAATTAATTCTTTAAAGAATGTCCTATACATTGAATATTGTGAAATGTGTATACCATTTTGATTGTAGGTGGTTTTGTATAACGTGAACTTTGTCTGTGTTACTTATTCGAAACGGTACACTAATGGAAACTAAAATCAAAACTCAATTAAACTAACTCAACGCATCAAAGTGCCAGGCTACTTGTCTTCTAAGACGTACACCTGAGACTTGCTTATAAAACGTACTGAGAATCACGGACAGGACTCGACTGTAATTGACAAAGTTCTAAGTGTTCTTCTAAGACAATGCTCTAGGAGTTTATATTCATAGTGATAATTTAACAGCAGACTTGTGTTAATGGGAGCTAAAGCTAAATATATTCACAGCTACTCTTCCTAGTATTCTAGTGTTTAGACTAATTTTATTTGATAGTCCGGTTTCGAAGAATGGCTTCTTATATGTGTTTATTCTCAAGAATCCGTGACTAGTATTATTTGGATATGTGACTCAATTCATATGTTAAAGTCAAAGCAAACAAGTAAGATTAACAAATATCCTTGCTTCTGGTATTAAAATTCTAGGTAGCTTTTGAAAGATCTTGTTAAGTGGCCTATCATCTTTACTCTAAAGAATGGTTGATAAATAAGGGGGATAGAAAATTAGAAACAGTATCAAGATGTATTTAACCAGGCTCAAATAAAGAGGAATATCAAAGATGACTTTAACAAAGAAGAATAGTTTAAAAGTAAAAAGCCAATTTGGAATGTATGAGCATACATCCTTGTTTTTTTTATGAAATCAATACAGGAATGTTATGAAAACAAAATCTTTCGTCAGCCGCGTTAGTTTTCGTGACATTCAAAATGGAAGATGGCAAAATTTGACAATTTTAATGGCAAAATGTAAATATAAAACAATAATACCTTTCTCAAATTATATTTTTTAACTTGATACACATACAACCGACCGTCAGACATAAAAAAAATTACATTTATGTTATTAATTATGTTATTTTTTTAAGTCATCAAATAACGAGAAAAAGAGATTGAAAGTCATCTGTATGTAATTTTGATGACAAATTTTCAACACTTACGTGAATGACGGTTGGGTATAAGTTTGTGGATTCACGTTAAGAAATGTATGATCCTGAGAAGAATTGTGTCACTCCTTATTATTGACATTTTTATACCCACCATTTCAACATCCGCAATAAATAGCACGGCTGGCGATCGGTTTCCGTCGTAGGGAAATTTCTCTCCATCGGTCTAAAAAAAAGAATTTGTTCCCTTATAAATTGCAAGTTGAATCTTAACTATTGCACTATAGAATGATCGAAATGTTGGTACTTGTAGTCTGTGTTTCAGCAAATCTTGTTACAGTTCCACCATCTTGTTATAACGAGACACTTTAATTACTATCCTTGCGTTTTATTTTTATTTATTTATTTTTATTTTTGAAAAATGCTAGAATTTATTGTGAGAAAATGCAATACCAACCCTGATACACTTGAGTATCATCGTGGCTCCTTCTTAAAAATATCTAAATTTCATAATTTGTTACGTTCTTGGTTGTTTTTCCATTTAATACTTTCAAACTTGCTCTCTATATCATTCTTTATCGTTTAACACTTTAATCTGAGTATAACGTTGATATAATTCTCCTTTTATATTGAAGAATTCAGTACATCTGACGACATTCGGGTCGTTTTGCAGAACACTCAAATCAAGTTATACGGAATTAGTTCAAAATAATAGTCTCCAGTGACCTTGACCTACTCCAACTAGTCGATCGGTGATTACCTTTTCCCTAACTTTCTTTTCAGCAGTGTACAAAATAAAAGACACTAGATTAATTTTCTAACAGTAAATGGCACTGAAAACCATAAAATTGCTATTTTTTTACAAATTTTATTACAAATGATAATACAAAATTTTACAATTTACCCCTTTATCACTTCGCATGGTTTTATAAATGTTAAACTATCACTTACATCTTCAGTCATTAAAAATATTACTACCATTACGAAGTCCATTTTTTTCAAAGCTATACATTTAGAATATCGATAAATGTTTATAAACATGGCAAACTTATTTAATGCCACAACAATGTTTATTGATTGCTTACACTCAATGGCATTATGTATGGCGTCTGATTTTATTCAACACTATTTTTAGCCGAAAAGGCATCATCATATTGGTTTAAAGGTTATAAAAAGAAATAAATATTACGATATTGACGAGATCGTTTCAAACAAATTTATTTAGTACAAAGTCAATTTTAGCTCTGCTGTATAAATAAAGTATTGTAATAATACAAAGTAATACGTGTCATATTATTTTTATATAATATAGATTCAACTGAGTTTTTTTTCCACACGATATAATGAGACTTAATGAGAATTTAATTACGTGCTTTAATTCCATGAATAAAGAATCTCCAAAGTATTAATCGTAGATGATTGAATGACGATAAGCTTTCTTTACATAAGACTTTATTCTGCTAAAACAAACTAACTAAATTACTTCTATAACAGTCTTAGTGATCTCGTTTAAAGAAAAGTACGACCATGTTGGTTTTCCTTTTCGTTGATATTGATTTTAATTTTGTGTTACAAATCATGTTATGTATTTGCCTAGTAGTCTGCAAAATCAGTAATACTGTGTACTCCGAGGTTTCGGATAGAGCAGAAACAATATTAGAAGTATGTGACTTCGAATAATATTATTAATAACCCATCAAAATTAAACAAATTGGATAATTATAAATGTACATTCTGGAAGCTCTTTTCTCACTAAAATTGGTTATAAATTTGAAAACATGTTTGTTATCCAATAATATACTTTTTCGTTTTTGTGATGGTAACCAATTTTATTCAATTATGTTATTCTGATGATGTGTTCCATAAACACGAAAGACCACAAAAAAATAAAAAGTATATTATTGGAGTGTTTGTTTTCAAATTTATTAGTATAAGTTTGTACAATTTTTGCCTCAACTCGACAAGTTAGTTTGATATTTGCTTTTATTCTTTGTTTTGAACACGTTTATATTGCATTTATAAATACAAAGCCTTTCCATATAATATTTTGTTCTTGTTATGGATTCTAAAATTGTCACATAAACGTGGAATTTAACTTATTTTTCGTAAGATATTGGACTTTGTTTCAACACCTCGTAATATTTTCAAGCTGTTTAGTAAATGAAAATTAACGAAAATTGTTAAATGTTTATGGAAGAGAATTTACTTTTTAATTTATATTTTCTCAACACAACTACATTTTAAGTATGAAATAAATAAAACAACTCAAAACTATGTCATCAATATATTGCATCCCGAAACACTGTTCTATTACGATTGCAGTCCTTTCATATATACGATATGTTTAATCAGATCCGTCAATATTTAATCGGTTAAACCATACAAAATACTAACAGTAGTGGTCTCAAATGTATATATGGATAATGCAATTAGTGTTTGTATGGATATCACAATGCTTTTGCTGGCGAGATTCGACGAACCACTGTGGCCGTTGGGTATAGTGAGGTCTCATTTATTGAATATTGATCAGTCCCTATTGATTAGACAAGTGACCTGCATATAGGATGGCATCAGAACCAATTATCTGGGAGGTGGTTATGTATTCCCAAGCACCCCAGAGGTCGGCGATGGCAAGAGGAAACCTCTGCCCCTCTATATACACACATATCCCGGGAGATCGTGTACTACAATCAGAGAATCATCAGAAACATTTATCTGCACAGCAAGAAATTTCAGATGCTCTTCAGGATTAAATAAATCGTTATTTGGGATCAATACGTTAAACCTATGCCTAGTGCACGAAATATGGTTACAGGAAACAGTAATAGTGGTCTTTTACACAAGGTAAATAGATCTTCTGTACAAAGATCTCTTGCGTCACTGGTGATCAATGAGACAGATATAAGCTAAGTATTTATACTCTGTAAACGTGTAACCGGTACCCTCTATGTAGCCGCTATCAAGTGTGTAATCGGCACCCATTGTAAAATATGAACCTACTGTGTTGTAACACGTAGCCACTGTGTAAACGTCACCCACTGTGTAACCGATACCAACTTTGTAACCGGTACCCACTGCGTAACCACTGTACAACCAATAACACTCGAATATTTTGTAATCAAACTTGTTTCCAATGTACAAGTAATTATTTCACATGATTTAATTGCACTACATCAATACATTGAACGAAACAATGGTTGTTACTAAAATGTAGTTGCTTGTAAAATATTTTGTTGTTTAATTTAATAATCAAATACCATAATGAAGATTTTGATAAGTAATATTCATAAACTAGGAATATTATATATTTGTTTTCCTGATATTTCAGAATATTTATCGTATCGGGAAGAACTGCACCACTTCATATTATTGATTAGTACTTTTAGGTATCATTATAGCAAACATATTGTATACCAAGCGTTTAATTTATGCATAACGTAATTAAAAATATTCATTAAGTATATAGTACTAACTTTTCAGCAAATTACGGAGGAAATAATCCTTAACATCATGATTTAGTAGTATTGTAAATAATATTTGTGTAATACGGTATTTTTTAGAAATAGATTATGCAATTTTATTATTTTCCCAAAGCCCTTGCTGGAATATGTAAATAATAAATACTTTAAATTTACTCCTAAACTAAACATAAATTATATCATGGTCACAATTTTATTTTATTTCATACATGGTTTTAAGCAATATGAAATACGTTCGTAAGCTGGACGAAAAAGTCATTTTAAATCGTAGCTCAATATGTACATTTTTATACAAGAGTACATTTTTTATATGTACATTTTTTATTTTGAGCTCTTGTGTGTGTATGTTTGTGTGTGTGTGTGTGTGTGTGTGTGTGTGTGTGGTGTGCTGTGTGTGTGTGTGTGTGTGTGTTTGGCATGGTGATTACTAATATAGCGTTGCCATAGTTTTCAGCGTAAGCCACTGTCATAAAATGTTTACTATAATTGTTTTTGTTAAGACGAATTACAATGAATTTTCATAAGAAATAGGAGTAACGTCCATCCAAAAATATGAGGCCCAGACAAGTTATGACTCACGCCCTCCGTCCCACGACTTGATCTTATTCGATTTTATTCGGATTAGACCCCCACAGTAACAAAGCTTCAGAACATTCTTGATGACAACTGTATTCACACTGGTGATCCGTCCCCTAGGCTCTAAACATGTAATTAGTATTCATCTTGAATGAATAAATGAGCCATAGACCATTACAAAAAGGAAATATATGTCTAAGTATAACGAGCCTTGAGCAGCCGTTTAATTCACTACAGCAACCTAGGACTTTCCCCATTGGATACTACAAGCTTGTGAAATACTAGGTAACTGCTAGTACTAAATAAGTATATCTGATAGTTATGCTCTTAAAACCAAGTTAAAAAAATATGCATATACAAAAATATAATCATTGTTAGTGACTTTTTAATAATCATCAAATATTAAGCTTATAAAAGATCCCAAATATAAAAAATAAATGTCCGATTAATAATTCAGATGCATCTAAAAGTATTGTAAGTCACTCTCCAAATACGAATAGATTTATTTCTTATATATTTAACAGTAATCGAAAATAAATGAAATTCTCTTTTACATTGTAAACGTTTTTCCTTATTAGATATAATTCTTCTTTATTAATTACAGATCAAATTATCCGGCACCTGTATATGTCATTCAAGAGGGCTTTATCTTTTAAAGCATCGTTTATATGTACATAAGAGCATTTAGTTTTAACATAATAGTCTGTTTACCGTGGTTGTTTTTATCATATAAATTGCATATGTGTTTATTCATACATTCATAAAAATATTAAAAATAAATACTTATGTAATAAAGACAGCTCTATTACCACTTCACGACTTAGCGACATTTTGTTTATTATACTGTAATAGTTTTACCTCCAGGGTATTACACTTTAAGTAATTAAAACCACAGTAAAATAGAATTGCATTCTCCTAATCACAGTAACATCGTAAAAAGCTCTGTATACACCAAACTCATCAGTTATTATTATTTTCTTAGTATCGTTTCATAATATTCCTTCGGTGCGTCATGATTGATTTTCCCACTCTGTTACATTATGAAAATGAAAATTTCGAATATTAATATCCCAGAAATGTTCAAACACAATTTAAGTTCAAGTCTTTAAAGTAAGATAAGCTCAAAACTGTTAGAGATGACTTAGAGCTAGAATCTCGAGATAATACTAACTAAACAAGTTCACTTTTCAATCAGCTCACTAAGCCGGCCACCAGAACCACTTTACGAAAGAAGAAACAACTTTCATGTCTTCATGTAATCAATTTTTTTAAACCTCTCACAAAATATGAGAAGGTGAATAAATTTTCCAGACTTTAATTAATGTAAATTTCCACAGTTTATAGATTAAAAATGAATAGGTAAAAATGTTCCTGAGGTGCTTGCATGTTTTGTTCGGAACTATTAGTTGTAATTGAGATATGTATGAATACTTGCCATTTTAAAATATCAATTTTAAACTGTATATTCTCCATTTTAAGCTACTTTTTTCAGTTACTAGTAAAACAAAAATCATTAGTCATTATTCTAATATATATATATATATATATATATATATATATATATATATATATATATATATTCTACAATTATTAGAGAAAAACAATGATAACATTATTTGACAAGATTTGACAGTTCGCTTTTCAATATTTGGTAAAAATAGTAATTTGTAACTATTTTAAAGTGTTATACGAGTAATGAAAATCAGTAACCACCAACTGTTGAATATCGTTGTTCTCGAGTTATAATATATTTCACCAATTAAATGTAACACAGCTTATGATGACGAGACAGGCGTTCTATGAAAATTGCAAGTAAGGGATGTTGGTCCTCACCATATATTTCGACTTCTGTTTTTCCCTCGTAGAGACAGAGAGCTCACTTACGTACGCACAGTGAAGAGCGCGCGAGAGCAGCCCTGCACGTTGGGAGGGACGCGGAGAACTGGCCGCGTCGCGGCGCTGTGGCCTCCCCTAGGAGGCATGCGTCGCCACCCCCGCTCTCTAGTACTTCTTGCACACGTTATGTGCCATAATAGCCTACGAGCCTTTACGACCTTGGATCTTCTGCATTTGTTTCATTTACATTTATACTTGGTGAATAGTTAAACTTGCTATTCGCCACATGCTTCGTTGAAATACTTCATAAAGAAAAAAATAGGTCTGCATATTCATGATCGAAGTACATCATTTTAAAGAATAAAATGATAAACAAGACTCTCGTTAGTTGTTAAGCACATGTATATGTATGTGTGTTGGGTTTCCCATCAGTCCTACTTCACCCTAACTTTTAACGGTTGAGAATTTTCAAATCTACTTTGTAAATATGCTGTAACGACCCTTATTTGTCCCCGTCCTTAATCCTCACCCTTTCTAATAGAAACCCTGTTTACCAAAGTGCAGTTTTCCTTATTGCCCTTGACCTTTTTATTTTCCGCCTTCCACTATTACCGACGTCCTGTTGTTCCTAACTTATCTTATCTTAGCGTCTCCTCCCACGGCCCTACGTCTAGCCCTACACCCTTCGTTTTCTTTCCGCCAATAAATCCTTATTCCCGCTACACCTAAAACATCTCCTCTACTCCCCTCCTATCCGTAAACAACCAGCGTCGTCCTAATTACCCCTGCGTCGTGCCCTAGTTCCACGTACCTCTTTTACCCTGACCTTTGCCCGCACCCTAGCGGTTATCCAGGTTTCCGCTTACCATTATACGTTTCCTATCCTCGTGTCCTGCTAATCCGCTTTGGGCGTCGCCTTCAGGTAGTCGGCGTCGTCCTATACATACTTCCTCTTATAATTCCTGTGTCCTTCGATTTCCGACGTTACAATAAGCCCTGTCCTATTTTCCCACGATCAGTCCGGCCACTCCGTCACTTGACCCTACCCTGCGCCGCCGATGAAACTTCCCGTTACCTTATCGCCTTCCGCGTCTTTCCCCATAAACCTGACCCTCTCCTAAACACTCCTACATGCCCACCTAATTCCTACCTCCCATACGTCCTGCAGCGCCGCTTTATACAAGTCGGCACTTTTTTTCCCTATGCCGACGCACCCCTAACGACTCCATCCCTGCAATAAAGAATACGGTCAAGTATTCAGAAACAGCAGCGTCGCCATTTCAAACAGGTTGGAACAGGCAGACCATATAACCCTACGGAGAGATGTTGCCGGCACCGCTGCTGGCAGCAGACTGACAATATTAGGGGTTCTGCGCATGCGCCAACCTGGCTGCTATATAAGGGAGCCGATCACCAGCACAGCTCTCATTCGTTCCAGGGAGACCACCGCAGGAAGATCTCCGAGACCGACCACGCTTCGCCACTATTAGGTAAGATAATCGCCTCTTCGTCTTTCCCCGCTAGAGAAATCCGAGCGCCTCTATCCTCTCGCCCGCTAGAGCAATCCAAGCGGAACCTTTCGCCCTGCGCTAGAGAAATCCCAGCGCCTCTTCGTCTTTCCCCCGCTAGAGCGATCCAAGCGGAACCTTTCGCCCTGCGCTAGAGAAATCCCAGCGCCTCTATCCCCTCGCCCGCTAGAGCAATCCAAGCGGAACCTTTTGCCCTGCGCTAGAGAAATCCCAGCGCCTCTTCGTCTTTCCCCGCTAGAGTGATCCAAGCGGAACCTTTTGTCCTGCGCTAGAGAAAT
Source organism: Homalodisca vitripennis (assembly GCF_021130785.1). NCBI lineage: Eukaryota > Metazoa > Arthropoda > Insecta > Hemiptera > Cicadellidae > Homalodisca > Homalodisca vitripennis. Next base: position 40,410 of record NW_025780122.1, on the reverse strand, counting down.
CCGAGCGCCTCTATCCCCTCGCCCGCTAGAGCAATCCAAGCGGAACCTTTCGCCCTGCGCTAGAGAAATCCCAGCGCCTCTTCTTCTTTCCCCGCTAGAGCAATCCAAGCGGAACCTTTCGCCTTGCGCTAGAGAAATCCCAGCGCCTCTATCCTCTCACCCGCTAGAGCAATCCAAGCGGAACCTTTCGCCCTGCGCTAGAGAAATCCCAGCGCCTCTTCGTCTTTCCCCGCTAGAGCGATCCAAGCGGAACCTTTCGCCCTGCGCTAGAGAAATCCCAGCGCCTCTATCCCCTCGCCCGCTAGAGCAATCCAAGCGGAACCTTTTGCCCTGCGCTAGAGAAATCCCAGCGCCTCTTCGTCTTTCCCCGCTAGAGAAATCCAAGCGGAACCTTTCGTCCTGCGCTAGAGAAATCCGAGCGCCTCTATCCCCTTGCCCGCTAGAGCAATCCAAGCGGAACCTTTCGCCTTGCGCAAGAGAAATCCCAGCGCCTCTTCGTCTTTCCCCGCTAGAGCGATCCAAGCGGAACCTTTTGTCCTGCGCTAGAGAAATCCGAGCGCCTCTATCCCCTCGCCCGCTAGAGCAATCCAAGCGGAACCTTTCGCCCTGCGCTAGAGAAATCCCAGCGCCTCTTCGTCTTTCCCCGCTAGAGAAATCCAAGCGGAACCTTTCGTCCTGCGCTAGTGAAATCCGAGCGCCTCTATCCCCTCGCCCGCTAGAGCAATCCAAGCGGAACCTTTCGCCTTGCGCTAGAGATATCCCAGCGCTTCCTTCTCTGTCCCCGCTAGAGACATCCGAGCGGAACCCTAGTTCCTTTGTTAGACCCTTTCCCAACGCTTTTATTTCCAAGTTACATTGTCCTCACTCCTCCTCATACCCTACTTGGAGCCTGGGCTGTGATGATACCGAGCGTCCGTGTTGAGTCCACTTAGGTTGACTCTGCTCTCAATCTGAGCCTTGGGTTTCCCGATTCTAACTACCTTCTCCCGACCCCTGGAATATTTTACCCCATTTCACGACTGAGTCTTTCTGGGTCAGTTACGTTACGTTTGCGAAAATTGACGTTACAATTTGGCGCCCGAACAGGGACTTTGTTTTGTTAGTTAAGATAGATTTTACGTAGTTACTTTAGTGTATACTTATCGTAAAATTATGGGAAAAGATCAGTTGGAGAAATCTTCTTCCGTTTCAAAAGCACCAAAACCCCCATTATCCGCTCCCCCGCCGTCGAGGGAGACATCAACATTAACGACTCGCTCTGCAGATACCTCCGCTGAAGCCAAAACTACGACAACGAGCAGCATCGCAACTCCATTGACTTCAGTGATGGATTTTGAATTACCTACTACTTTGAACGTCACACTACCAGAGTTTACTCGAGAATCTGTAGCTCCTCAATATTCTACCGCCTTCACCTCCAGAACCGCCGAGGCACCTGTAAGTTGGGTCTACAAGCTATCTAAATCGGAACTTCAGGCAGAACTGGATCGTCGCAACCTAGACAGCTCTGCCGGCGTGCGTGAACTTCGACTTAGATTGGTGGAAAATATTCGTACTCCAGTACCACCTTCTGCAGGAGCAGAGGGAGCCTGGACTAATATGACACCGGACTTAGATATAAGTGGCTCACGGAAAACTGATGTAATTCCTGTAACTTATCGACAGTCTACTACCGACGAAATACTCGAGAATGTAATGGAGATTATTGGCCTGCCTCCTAATTCTGACGTGAACTCCTTAAGGACAAAAGACTGTCGGACCTGGCGTTGCAAGAAAAACGTGTGTATAGAGAACCACCCGCACAACAACGAGTATATATCGGTCACGAGAACACGAATAGTTTTGAGGGATGTACGCAGAACCAACAAACAGACGGCCGCTTTGTTAACAAACCCCAGGGGACATTCATTAGATACAGCAAATTTGTGTAATTTGGTACGCAAATGGAATATCCGCTTTGATGGCAGAAGTGATCCCATAGCGTTCCTGGAACGGTTACATGAACTGATTGCGGCATATGAAGTTCCTCCAAACCAAATTTTGAGATCACTCCCGGAAGTTTTTAAAGGGTTATGCTCTTCTTTGGTGGAGGAATAATTGGGATTTATGGCAAACATTTGATGACTTTTGTCACAGTTTTGAACTCCAGTTCTTACCTCCAGGCTATTATAAGAACTTGGACAAAGAAATACAAGACAGGACTCAAGGAGAGAAAGAAAGCTGTAGAGAGTTTTATAGTTGCTATTTCGACTCTTCTGCGACGTCGTGGGGGCTATCAGGATCAAACTCGTTTGGATCGAATTTATAATAATTTGAGACCTGATTACCGATTTTACATACGAAGAAAAGACATTCGAAGTCTATCAGACTTACTTAGTCGAGCCGAGGAGTACGAAAGTTTACTGAGAGATAGAGCAACATTCCGCCATCCCCCACCACCGTCACAATCGCTTACGCCTGAAACCGCTTACTATGTGAAAGGAAAAAGGAGGCTGGAATTTGTTGAACCAGTGCACCTGGAGACTTTACATCCTTTTCAGAAGAATGACATACAGGATCCACAAAGATCACGTGAAACTTTGGGCAAAATTGGGACGTTAAAGAAAGACGTCTTGGTCCAGAGAGAAACCCTAGGAACAACGCTTTGCCGAAAGTACAGCGCCTTGATCATCTCGCCGATCCGGGACCTCGACAGTGTACGGATCAACGAAGAGAAGACTCTCGACGTCAAGATCGGCTTCATAGAAAAGAATCATCTCTAGGAGAACGAGCTCCTCATAATCTCCAAGATGGGAGACAAAACTTGACATCCCAGGTAACGAATCCTAATCCTATATTCTCACTTTCCAATGAAAGGAAGCCGACTTGTTGGAATTGTGAAGAAGAAGGGCATGTATTTCGTGAATGTCCAAGACCTAAATATATACGTTGCTACTATTGTAAGAAGGAAAAGCAGCTTACAACAACATGTTCGTGCCGCGCGGGAAACGAATCACCGGCTCCACGGACGGGAAGCCGTTTGAGTCGGTAAAAAGGAAGCCTACCACTTCCCAAGAATGGAACGACTGGATTCGTAGGGTTTCAAATGTTCCATCGAATCCGGAGAAGTCTTTAATGATTCCGGATCTGAGACCTTTCGTCAATATGTTAATATTTGGAAAATACTTTAAGGCCCTTATAGACACGGGGGCTATGTTGACCTTTATTTCACCCGAGGTAGCTAAATACCTTGATACGAAAAATATACCTACTAGGAAACGACTGTGAAAATCCATTTGGCCGATAACCGAGAAGTTGAGGTCAGAAAAACGTATACATTTCCCTGTACTTTAGATGATAAAGAAACCGTCATAGAAGCGATACACGTTACCAAGTTATCAACTCCGGTGATCCTAGGAATGGATTACATTTCCAAGCTGAAATTAATTACAATGAACGTTGCGAGTAATGCAAATATAGAATCACCTATTGAAACCAAACCACAACTTTCGGCTATTGAACCTCTTAAACCGGATGAAGAACTCAGACTAAAACAGTTCTTAGACGAAGAATTGTCACTACTGGCTGAAGCATCTGGGCGTACAACGTTGGTTGAACATCAGATTTGTCTGAAAACGTCCCAGCCAATCAAACAACGCTACTATCCACGAAATCCGGCTATGCAAGACATTATGGATAAAGAAGTAGACAATATGCTCAAAGACGACATCATAGAAACTTCTTCTAGTCCTTGGTCTTCACCGGTTGTCCTAATCAAGAAACCGTCCGGAAAATATAGATTTTGTATTGATTTTCGTCGTGTAAACGAAGTTTCTTCTAAAGATGCTTACCCTTTGCCATATATCAGTGGCGTCCTCGATAAGTTACGAGAAGCAAACTATATCACAACTCTGGACTTAAAGAATGGATACTGGCAAGTACCTTTACACATAGATAGCCGTCCCATAACGGCTTTTACGGTTCCCGGGCGGGGTCATTTCCAGTTTAAGGTATTACCTTATGGTTTACACAGTGCACCAGCTACCTTTCAACGACTACTAGATACTCTCATAGGACCTGAACTAGAACCGAAAGCGTTTGCATATTTGGACGATATAATAGTACTAGGAAAAACCTTTGATGAACATCTAGAAATTCTGAGAGAAGTATTACTTCGTCTACGCAATGCTGGTCTCAAACTTAATCCAGAGAAGTGTCAGTTTGGGAAAACGGAATTACGTTATCTGGGACATCTTGTGAATCGATACGGTATTCAAACCGATCCACAAAAAGTACAAGCCATGCTAATGTTTCCCGTACCCACGAACTCTAGATCCGTACGTAGTTTTATAGGATTAATGTCGTGGTACAGACGCTTCATCCCAAATTTCGCCCGCCTTAGTGCTCCTCTGACAGCTTTACTAAAAAAATCATCTCGATGGGAATGGAAAGAGAAACACCAAGAAGCTTTCGAGTCCCTTAAAGAACAATTAAAGTCTGCACCGATCTTGGCATGCCCTGATTTCACTCAAGAATTTAGTCTACAAGTCGATGCTTCAGACTTCGGGTTGGGTGCTGCTCTCACCCTAAAGCAGGAAGGTCGAGAAACGGCAATAGCATTTGCCAGCCGACTTTTGTCTGATCAAGAAAAAAAGTTTAGTACGACGGAGAAAGAATGTCTGGCGTTAGTCTGGGGAATAAAAACATTCCATCCGTATCTAGAGGGCTACCATTTTAAAGCCTTCACGGATCATCAGGCGTTACGCTGGTTACTGTCCATAAAAGAACCATCCGGGCGCCTTGGTCGCTGGGTTCTCGAAATTCAGCAATACGATTTCGAAATATGCTACAGAAAGGGAATCAACAATAAACTTGCAGATGCATTGTCCCGCTGTCAGGCACCCCATGAAAACATAAATACAATGGAGGTGGCACAGGTTGAAAAGAGTTGGGCGGAAAGCACTCATTGCAACGACGAATGGTACGAATCCATGTACCGAAAAGTACAAGCTAGGCCACATAAATATCAAAACTTTACCATTCAAAATGGACTATTATATCGGAAAGTGTCTCAACGAAGACTTCCAAGAGGTTCTAACGCTTCCATGGGCGTTGTGTGTGCGGAAAGAGGACCGGGAGAAGGTCATCGAAGAAAACCATGACGCACCAACAGCCGGCCATTTAGGTGTACGTAAAACTCAAACACGCATCCAACACACTTACTATTGGCCGGGATGGAAAAAGGAAGTGTGGGAATACGTAAGAAAATGTGAGAACTGTCAACGACAAAAACAGGAGCAAAAGCCTCCACGGGGGAAAATGCACTTTAGAGTACCACAGGGGCCATGGCACACTGTTGTAGCAGATATAATGGGCCCATTTCCAAGATCAACCAAAGGTGCGAAGTACGTTCTAGTCGCTCAAGACACTTTCACAAAGTGGGTTGAAGTTGTTTCCCTCAGAAATGCAACCGCCAGGGAAATCAAAGAAAAATTTCGAGAAAATATACTACTGAGATATGGCTCCCCTAACGTCATCCTTACCGATAACGGATCACAATTTACGTCACAAATCTTCAGGAATCTCTCGCAAGAGTGGAATATTTATCATTCTTTTACAGCCCCCTATTCACCACAGTCAAATCCGACTGAAAGAAGCAACCGAACGCTAAAGACTATGATTCGCCAATTCGTAAAAGATAACCACAAGCACTGGGATAAATACCTTAGTGAATTTCGTCTAGCTATGAATACGGCAGCCCATAGTTCCACGGGCTTCAGCCCAGCCTTCTTGAATTTTGGACGGGAACTACGACTACCCCTTTCCTTCTGTCGCGATACGTTGGAAGAAGAGGGTCCTAATGAAAAGAATACCCCTCAAGGAAGATCCGAACATTTTAAGGTAATTCAGGAAATGGTACGCCAGAACTTACATAGGGCCTTCAAGAAACAAGCCTATTATTATAATCTGAGGCGACGACATCCCATGGTGCAGATAGGGACAACAGGTATTATACAGACGACATGACCTGTCCGATTCATCTAAAGCATTTGCAGCCAAACTAGCCCCCAGGTTTGTGGGACCTTATACTGTCATCGGGAAGGAAGGGGAAAATATATTCCAACTTAGGTCGGATAGTGGACGACACGTAAGAGCTCATGTCAAAGACCTCAAACCCTACCTCTCATAGTCTCCTATCCTTTTGTTGCTTAGCTTGGATTGCGTAACTAATTCTTGCTTGGTATGCTTATGTTGCTTAGGTTTTCTTTACTTTGTTTTGGCTTACAGGTGATGAAAATGGCTAAACTTACCAAGGACGACATGGCAACTCTGGCACCATCCAAACCAGTTAATGACAACATCATTAATGAATTTTTAAGACTAATAGAAGTGCGGAGCAGACAGGAGACAAAAGCAAAAAAGGTTCTGTGTATGAATACAAACTTTTTCTCCCGTTGGGATCAAAATAATGTAGGCTATCAGGGCGTAAAATCCTGGATAAAAGAAAATCCATTTATAATGGATATTGTTTTCTTCCCTGTTTTCATTCCAGGCCAAATCGGGCACTGGATCCTTATCGTCGCCCGGCCTAAAAAGCGAGACATAGTGTGTTTTGACTCTTTAGGAGGAGCACACAATCGACGAATGAAACAAGTCAAGGAATTCTTTGAGAACGAATCCCTTCGCCGCAAACGCCGCTTTGCCAATGATGAGTGGTCAACCCTCAACATGTTGGGTAACACGCCTCAACAGAACAAAGACTCCAACGACTGCGGCATATTCGTCTGTCTAATCGCAGACCTTTTGGCAAGAGAAAAACCTATACGTAGTCTTAGGGGTTTAACCTCAGCCGAACTAAGGGACTCCGTAAGAAGGAAACTTAAGTGGACTGGCGTTTCCAAAACCAAACCGGAGCAACAGAAGAAGGAAGCCAAAATAATTTTAAGGAAGGTGGACACTACTCACACCACCACAGCTTCCAAGAATACCGAAGAAACCCTTTCTGCTGGGAACATTTTTACACCGAACGAAGTCGACAGATCTACGGCATATTTGGAAACCATACTCTCTAGTAACAGATCTCCTGCAACACCGGATCCCCTACTAACGGAACTGGACGAGTTTGTCTACCCATTCCCGAAAGAGTCACCTGACGCTTCGTCCGGCTTCGAAGAAGCCCTAGCCAAGATGGGCATTAAGACTCCCCCAGGAGATAAGGATCCCGTAACCTCCAACGATTCAATTTTGGAAGTACGTGGAATCGAGCCTCTTACAAAAAAGAAAATGGATGTGGATCCTCCACCACCAGAGCCTCCCGTTCATCAAGAGGTGGAAGCCGCCCCCACAAGTCTTCCAAGCCCTCCGGAAAAGCAGACCCTCTCAGGACTATTTTGAGTGTTCGACGAAAGAGAGGGAAAACAAAACGACAGCGAGTCTTCTTGGAAGATGGATCGTTTATTAGGATGAACTCGAAGAAGATACAGAACATTTCAAAGCACTATCCAAAAGTGGACTTACGTAAAATAAATAAGTCGTAGTATAACTAATTTTAATTTAAGATTACCATTAATACCAATGTGTGTCACACGTAAGTTCCTTTGCTAACCAAAGTATAAGTTTTAAGTTCTTTTTTTCGTAGTGTATAGTTTTAAGTCCCTTTTTTCGTTATGTATATTTAACCAAAGTGGTGTTTTAAGTTCCTTTTAGTTACCAAAGCAGGATTAAATTTAAGTTATTTTAGTGTTTTTCTACTTACCTTTGGATTATTTGTTTTAGAAGTTATATTTTAGATTTAGTTTTGTATTAAAGATATCTTTCTTTTTCTTTCGCTTTTCTTTTTTTCTTTCCGAAAGAAAGAGGGGGATGTAACGACCCTTATTTGTCCCCGTCCTTAATCCTCACCCTTTCTAATAGAAACCCTGTTTACCAAAGTGCAGTTTTCCTTATTGCCCTTGACCTTTTTATTTTCCGCCTTCCACTATTACCGACGTCCTGTTGTTCCTAACTTATCTTATCTTAGCGTCTCCTCCCACGGCCCTACGTCTAGCCCTACACCCTTCGTTTTCTTTCCGCCAATAAATCCTTATTCCCGCTACACCTAAAACATCTCCTCTACTCCCCTCCTATCCGTAAACAACCAGCGTCGTCCTAATTATCCCTGCGTCGTGCCCTAGTTCCACGTACCTCTTTTACCCTGACCTTTGCCCGCACCCTAGCGGTTATCCAGGTTTCCGCTTACCATTATACGTTTCCTATCCTCGTGTCCTGCTAATCCGCTTTGGGCGTCGCCTTCAGGTAGTCGGCGTCGTCCTATACATACTTCCTCTTATAATTCCTGTGTCCTTCGATTTCCGACGTTACAATAAGCCCTGTCCTATTTTCCCACGATCAGTCCGGCCCCTCCGTCACTTGACCCTACCCTGCGCCGCCGATGAAACTTCCCGTTACCTTATCGCCTTCCGCGTCTTTCCCCATAAACCTGACCCTCTCCTAAACACTCCTACATGCCCACCTAATTCCTACCTCCCATACGTCCTGCAGCGCCGCTTTATACAAGTCGGCACTTTTTTTCCCTATGCCGACGCACCCCTAACGACTCCATCCCTGCAATAAAGAATACGGTCAAGTATTCAGAAACAGCAGCGTCGCCATTTCAAACAGGTTGGAACAGGCAGACCATATAACCCTACGGAGAGATGTTGCCGGCACCGCTGCTGGCAGCAGACTGACAATATTAGGGGTTTCTGCGCATGCGCCAACCTGGCTGCTATATAAGGGAGCCGATCACCAGCACAGCTCTCATTCGTTCCAGGGAGACCACCGCAGGAAGATCTCCGAGACCGACCACGCTTCGCCACTATTAGGTAAGATAATCGCCTCTTCGTCTTTCCCCGCTAGAGAAATCCGAGCGCCTCTATCCTCTCGCCCGCTAGAGCAATCCAAGCGGAACCTTTCGCCCTGCGCTAGAGAAATCCCAGCGCCTCTTCGTCTTTCCCCGCTAGAGCGATCCAAGCGGAACCTTTCGCCCTGCGCTAGAGAAATCCCAGCGCCTCTATCCCCTCGCCCGCTAGAGCAATCCAAGCGGAACCTTTCGCCTTGCGCTAGAGAAATCCCAGCGCCTCTTCGTCTTTCCCCGCTAGAGTGATCCAAGCGGAACCTTTTGTCCTGCGCTAGAGAAATCCGAGCGCCTCTATCCCCTCGCCCGCTAGAGCAATCCAAGCGGAACCTTTTCGCCCTGCGCTAGAGAAATCCCAGCGCCTCTTCTTCTTTCCCCGCTAGAGCAATCCAAGCGGAACCTTTCGCCTTGCGCTAGAGAAATCCCAGCGCCACTTCGTCTTTCCCCGCTAGAGAAATCCAAGCGGAACCTTTCGTCCTGCGCTAGAGAAATCCGAGCGCCTCTATCCCCTCGCCCGCTAGAGCAATCCAAGCGGAACCTTTTCGCCTTGCGCTAGAGAAATCCCAGCGCCTCTTCGTCTTTCCCCGCTAGAGCGATCCAAGCGGAACCTTTCTTCCTGCGCAAGAGAAATCCGAGCGCCTCTATCCTCTCGCCCGCTAGAGCAATCCAAGCGGAACCTTTCGCCCTGCGCTAGAGAAATCCCAGCGCCTCTTCGTCTTTCCCCGCTAGAGCGATCCAAGCGGAACCTTTCGCCCTGCGCTAGAGAAATCCCAGCGCCTCTATCCCCTCGCCCGCTAGAGCAATCCAAGCGGAACCTTTCGCCTTGCGCTAGAGAAATCCCAGCGCCTCTTCGTCTTTCCCCGCTAGAGTGATCCAAGCGGAACCTTTTGTCCTGCGCTAGAGAAATCCGAGCGCCTCTATCCCCTCGCCCGCTAGAGCAATCCAAGCGGAACCTTTCGAGTTCTTATCTAGATGCCGGTGTGTGCGGACCGATAACCAGCCTTATCTAGTGCCTGTCCGTGCTTGTTCTTCTCTATTAGACTACAGTGCCGTTAATTCGTTAGCATTACGTTCTATTGTGCATTAATCGAGAATAACTAATTAATTCTAATTCTAATTTTTTCATTATACATACGTATATTATTTTGTGTATACCAATTGTACATAAATCTGTTGTCTCGTATTTTCCCGGAATGTCGACGTGTGTTAAATGCTCAGTAATAATTTCAAACAATAAAGAAGTCCTGGTTTGTTCTGATTGCAAAGGGGCATTTCATCCCACGTGCACACGAGTTGAAAGTTTGGAAAATTTTAAGAAGTTTAGTTCGCAAAGGAAAGCGGCTTGGAAGTGCGATGTGTGTAAGTGTGAAACAACGTCTTCTGCTAGTAGGGGAGATGGTGACATGTCTTCCATCCTGGAATCAATTCAAAATATGGGAAAAGATCTCTCCAACCAGATCGGCATAGTGAATACCAACATAGAAGACGTCAAGGGACAGCTGGAGGGCGTGAAAAATACCATCGTGGATATACAGGTGACTCTAACTACCCTGGTGGCCGATACCGAAGACCTGAAAACTAAATATTCCCAGGTCACAGAGGAGCAGCAGAAGACCAAGGCGGAAGTGTTGGAACTGCAGCGACAAGTAAGAGAACTCGAACAGTATTCCAGGAGGGACAACATTGAGATAACGGGAGTACCATGGCAAGCGGGTGAGAATATCTACAGCCTGCTGGAGAAGATGGCGAGGTTAATCGATGTCAAGTATGAACGGGGCCTTATATCTGTAGCCCACCGTCTTCCTGTGACACAGAAGCGACAGAATCCACCCATCATCGTGAAATTCATCGCTAGAGAGTACAAGGCAGAGTGGATGAGAGCAGCGAGGACCAACAACCAGGGCCTGACAGCTTCAAACCTTTACGACCGTGGGCCGTCTAACAGAATCTACATCAATGACCACCTGTCACCACACAACAAAAATCTTCTCTGGCGAGCTCGACAGTTGGTCAAGGAGAGGAAGATCGCGGGAGCTTGGACGCGAGACGGCAAGGTGTTCGTCAAAATATCGGCGGAGGACAATTCTGCACCCACAACTGTTGGGACCGTGGACGACCTGGATGAACTCCTAACCAGATAAATATAATTAGATAAATTTGAATTAAGTTAATTTAACATACTCCCCAGTTATAAAACCATGTTTATATTTACATTTTTTTTCTAGATAGCAAAGTATATTATTTACAGTTCTCATCTATTTACTTGTAAAATCCGAATAACAATCAAACAATAATTAATCAGTTGAACTATTAATTTAAATTATATTTTGATAATAATATGTGGAAGTTTTAATCAGTTTAGCCTAAGGATTGCATACATAAATCATGTTGAAATTACGTTAATTTTACTTTTAATTATAGCTTTGTTTCCTTATTTTTTACTTTTAAATGTTTAATTTCAATCTACAAACGGGATAATCTTATTTAATTATGTGTGTATATGTGTATGTATGAATGTGTATGTGTGTATATGTGTGTATATATATATATATATATATATATATATATATATATATATATATATATATGTGTATGTGTGTATATATATATGTATGTATGTGTGTGTGTATGTGTGTATGTATGTATATAAATCACAAATTTTAAATATATATAAATAAAAAAAACTAATTATTGTTTATATTTGTATAAAGAAATGAAAATTCTTTTATTTGTTATTATTATTATTATTATTATGATTAGTGTCTCTCTAAACTATGTTTACTTTGAGTCGAGTAAGTGTTAAAGTAATATAATTTATATTTTATTCTCGAGCATAACATATGTTCTAAAAGAAAGGTTTTTTCTTTTTTGTACCCTATGTATGTTTTTTTATATTCTTAAGTGTATGCTACAATAATACTACCATTTCATAGCTTATTTTCCAAATATATCTTTTTTGGTAGGCACTACTTATCTACAACTAGTGTTGACCGTATAGTGTGACCGATATATACACTAGTATAGATCTATATCTACAATTTTGGTGTATTCTAGGTACAATAGAGTAAAATCAAACCACGAGGACTTATATTTGTATCTAAGGAAACACTTTTCACCTATTTCATTTACTTACTTTCATAGAAGAATTATAAAGTTATTTTACTGTCTGTATTTTAATTTAAACATGCTATTAATACGTGCTAGGTAACTTTTCATGTCATAACTCAGTTATTCAAATAACTATTAATAGTTAAGTTCTGCAACTTTATGTAATAATATCATATTTCGTGTAAAAGTACTTTTCTTTTCATACGTTATTCTTTGTCAAAAAAGTTTTCTTTGTTTTATTTGTGAGCGTGTTTCCAGGTGTAAGCGCGCACCTGAATTCGTGTCTTCCAAATCTGCAATGTTTATTTATATAAATCTTTATCCATTAAATTTGTCCCATTATGACTTGCGTAGTTTTGGTAGCTTAATATACCTAACATTTATCTGTATATAAAATAATTAAAAATAAGATAAATTATTCAATGTACAAGTTATAACCATTGGCAATATTTTCAAAACATCCACGGATGGCGCAACTAAGGACTGTGTGGCAGGCCTGTTCGGTGCTCTTGACAGTGAACTCGAACTAGACAGCTACAGAAATATTCCATGTGAACAGTTTGACTACCACTATCAGCTAACCGATGCTTTCATCAGTCAACTCGTAAAGGGGTTCAAAATTATTCATTTCAATATTAGGTGTTATTATAAAAATATTGACAACATTATTCTATTACTAAACAGTATTGATGTAATATTCGATTGCATAGTCTTTACTGAAGCATGGCTCGACAAAAACAAATTTTTTGTACAATTAGACAATTATGACATATTTTGTACTTCTGAGAATTGGAATAGGAACGATGGAGTTATTGCTTATATTAGGACAGAACTAAATGCGTTATCGCAACAGATAAAACTTGGTAATGCATCAGGACTCAAGCTAGACTTTGACGTCGACAATAGACACTACATAATAACAGCAGTATACCGCAGTCCTACTATGAACGTTGACTTATTTCTACATGAACTTGAATCTTATATAACTGGACTTAGTGAAAACATTACAAACGTGTTTGTTGGTGACGTTAATATTGATACCTTACAAACTACTAGACATAAAAATGATAAGGACTCTTATTTAAACATTTTATACGGGGCTGGCTATACTGAGTGTATAACATTACCGACTAGAGTAACTGAACATTCTCTGAGCTGTATCGACCATATATTTATTAAACACTTTGACTATACTGCGATCAGCTCCGGGGTACTGTCTACTGACGTGACTGACCACTACTCCGTCACAGCGAGGATACAGAGTGCAAACAGTAACACCACAGACACGTCTGACTTGACTAAAACATATGTTGATATGGACAAATTACAAGGTTTTAATACAGTCCCAGCCCTGGGACAGTGTCCTGGCCCAGGGAAATGTTAATATGAGCTGCAATAAATTTCTCGAAATTTATCACAATCTTAGAAATCAGTCAGAAGTATCAAAACAACCAAATACTCGTAATAAAAAACTAAAACCTTGGATAAATATAACTCTCATACGTAATATTAGGAAAAGAGATAAGTTGAGTAAACGGATTAAAAAACAACCTTGGAATGAAAATTTGAGAATTTATTACACCCGGTTTAGAAACCAACTTAGTGGCCAAATAAAAATTTCAAAAATTACTTATTATAGACAAAAAATATTGGATTCATCTGGAGATCCAAAACGTTTCTGGAAAATAGTCAATGAATTAAGCGGTAAAAAAATTAATAAAAATTATTTTCCAATAGCATCATTTATGGGGCGCTCGGATGTCGGTGGTGGGGGCGTGCCGGCGGTGGCACAATCCTTTAATACATTTTTTTCAAATGTAGGGAATAAGTTGGCCACTGAGCTGCCTCCGCCATTGGGCCCGCCGTTGATCGATGATTCCGCGTACAGAGTCGAGCACGAGTTTCATCTGGAGCCAGTCTCCGCCAGCCAGGTGTTGAGGTGTGTCGGGGAGATGCGTGGCGGTTCGGCCCCCGGCATGGATGCTTTTCCGGCCGCTATTCTCAAAAATTGTATTGAGTATTTACTTTTACCCTTGACCCACATCATTAATCAAAGTCTAACTTCTGGAATCTTTCCAGATCAGTTCAGGGTTGCAAAGGTCATTCCAATATTCAAAGCAAACAGTAAAACCGATTTAAACAATTATAGGCCGATCTCATTACTTAGTGTACTATCTAAAGTATTGGAGAAGTGTGTTAAATATCAATTGCAATCGTATTTGGAACTTAATAATATTTTATCAGAAAACCAATTTGGATTTAGAAGTGGAAAAAATACGACAGACGCTCTTTTCCTGCTAAACAAAGTGATCATGGAGTCAATCAATGCTAATGAAAAAGTGTTAGTTATTTTTATTGACTTGGCGAAAGCCTTTGACTCAATTGATAGACAAATCCTATTTTCAAAATTAGAATGTGTTTGGAGTGAGGGGTGTGGCCTTGAACTGGTTTAAGAGTTATTTGAGTGATAGGAAACAAGTAGTATCAATTAATAATCAAACTAGTGATGTCCTCAGTGTAGAGTATGGTGTAGTTCAAGGCAGTACACTCGGACCTTTACTATTCTTAATATATATAAATAATATTGACAAACTGAATTTAACAGGAAGACTTTTTCTATTTGCAGATGACACGGCAATAATATTAAAAGGTAGGAACTGGAATGAAGTGTATCAAATTGCATCAAGGGAAATAACATTAATACATAAATGGTTTAATGATAATGTGCTAACCATGAACGTAGGCAAAACTAAATGTTTGCCAATTGCCCTTCGTGCCGCGGGTGGGCCGCCCGCTGATCTCAGATTGATGCTCCACTCTTGTGGTAACGCAGTAAATCAGTGCTGTTCCTGTAACGTCATTGAAAGGGTAGACCAGTATAAGTATTTGGGAGTAATTTTGGATTCGAAATTGAAATTTGACAACCACATCGAGAAAATTAAGAACAACCTTAGAAAATTAATATATGTTTTTTATCAGCTGAATCGGATACTAAATTGTGATGAAATCAAGCGTGTATATTTTGCTTATGCGCAATCTATCCTGTTGTATGGAATAGTTGCTTGGGGAGGCGCTCGTAAAAAACATAATTTACCCTCTTTACATTTTACAAAAATCAGTAATAAAAGCCGGGTTTAAAAAACCGAAACGCTACCCCTCAAATCAGCTTTTTCAGGAAACAAAAATACTTACAGTAAGGCAGCTGTATATAAAATCGGTTTTGGTCTACACCTTCACGCATCGTGACTCAGTGATAACTGAGGTTACACACCAACATTTCACCAGACATGCACAACATGTTGGTATGCAGGTCCCCAGAGTAGTAACATCTGCTAATTGCACAAATTCTTTCTATGTCGCAAATTTTCTCTACAGAACAATACCTGCCCATGTAAGGGATCTGCAGGTTTCACTTAGTTTATACAAAAAACTGATCACCGCCTGGCTGGTGGAGGTGGGGGCTGACTACGCGGAGCTGCTAATCTGCCCTGAGTATACATGAATATGTCAAATTGCTGACTGACACCATCTACACAAGCACTGTGTCTGAGCTGGTCTTCCCTCGTCCATGCGTGTATTGAAATATTAAAGTTCTAAATTTTTTGCAAAGCACTCAATTTTTTAATTTTAATTGAATTTATTTTAAATTGAACTTTTTATCCTATTTTAAATTAATTGAAGTAGAGGGTTTTATTATTAGTTCATACTTTGTTTTTATGTTTTAATTCATTAATTGTTTTTAATGATTACTTTTTTCGTAAATATTTTTCATAAAGTAAATGGTTAAAAACATCTTTGAACCTACATGAGGAAGAAAAGTATTTCTGTAGTGCTAGTCAAATACGGTGGTTGATGCATTAAGTGTAGTTACAACTATATTCTGTAGCAGTCTTAGTTTGCACTTATTTTTATTAACGTAAACTGTACATATATTTCTAAATTTATTTAGTTCTTTAGTGTAATGTGTTTCTTTTTTATGTTTCTTTCTGTTTTTTTATATATTACGTAGTAAGCGCACAGTTTTTTTTAATGGAACTCAGAGCCACGCACAGGATTCGTCCCATGTGGCTCTTTATTCATTTTGTAATGTGTGATTGATTAACAAATAAAGCCTTTCTGATTTCTGATTTCTAAAGCCTTTCTGACCTTTCGCCCTACGCTAGAGAAATCCCAGCGCCTCTTCTTCTTTCCCCGCTAGAGCAATCCAAGCGGAACCTTTCGCCTTGCGCTAGAGAAATCCCAGCGCCACTTCGTCTTTCCCCGCTAGAGAAATCCAAGCGGAACCTTTCGTCCTGCGCTAGAGAAATCCGAGCGCCTCTATCCCCTCGCCCGCTAGAGCAATCCAAGCGGAACCTTTCGCCTTGCGCTAGAGAAATCCCAGCGCCTCTTCGTCTTTCCCCGCTAGAGCGATCCAAGCGGAACCTTTCTTCCTGCGCAAGAGAAATCCGAGCGCCTCTATCCTCTCGCCCGCTAGAGCAATCCAAGCGGAACCCTTCGCCCTGCGCTAGAGAAATCCCAGCGCCTCTTCGTCTTTCCCCGCTAGAGCGATCCAAGCGGAAACCTTTCGCCCTGCGCTAGAGAAATCCCAGCGCCTCTATCCCCTCGCCCGCTAGAGCAATCCAAGCGGAACCTTTCGCCCTGCGCTAGAGAAATCCCAGCGCCTCTTCGTCTTTCCCCGCTAGAGCGATCCAAGCGGAACCTTTTGTCCTGCGCTAGAGAAATCCGAGCGCCTCTATCCCCTCGCCCGCTAGAGCAATCCAAGCGGAACCTTTCGCCCTGCGCTAGAGAAATCCCAGCGCCTCTTCGTCTTTCCCCGCTAGAGAAATCCAAGCGGAACCTTTCGTCCTGCGCTAGAGAAATCCGAGCGCCTCTATCCCCTTGCCCGCTAGAGCAATCCAAGCGGAACCTTTCGCCTTGCGCAAGAGAAATCCCAGCGCCTCTTCGTCTTTCCCCGCTAGAGAAATCCAAGCGGAACCTTTCGTCCTGCGCTAGTGAAATCCGAGCGCCTCTATCCCCTCGCCCGCTAGAGCAATCCAAGCGGAACCTTTCGCCTTGCGCTAGAGATATCCCAGCGCCTCCTTCTCTGTCCCCGCTAGAGACATCCGAGCGGAACCCTAGTTTCTTTGTTAGACCCTTTCCCAACGCTTTTATTTCCAAGTTACATTGTCCTCACTCCTCCTCATACCCTACTTGGAGCCTGGGCTGTGATGATACCGAGCGTCCGTGTTGAGTCCACTTAGGTTGACTCTGCTCTCAATCTGAGCCTTGGGTTTCCCGATTCTAACTACCTTCTCCCGACCCCTGGAATATTTTTACCCCATTTCACGACTGAGTCTTTCTGGGTCAGTTACGTTACGTTTTGCGAAAATTGACGTTACAATGCAGTATCATCATCCTAATTCGATGGATTTGAACATTTCTCCCATCTCCCTCAAAAATGAGGGGAAGCTTAACTCTAACATAACATTTTAAATGGGGTGGCTTATCGAGCAGAGATTAAATTTAAAGGCCTCCTGAGACAAAACTAACGGTACCAGGGGAATTAAGATTTGGCTACTGTAATGAAAGTGGATACTGTTAGAATAAAAAAAGATTGTTAATTCTATTGGACTCTATGTTTGGTCAGCCGAAAGCGAGAAACCTCAAATTGTAACCATTATTATGACGTTTAAATGATATGGTACAACGGTGAAAACCTGTTACTTACCTTAACAAATACCCATTTTCGATGGAGAAGTAAACGTCTTTTACAACC
Organism: Homalodisca vitripennis; assembly: GCF_021130785.1. NCBI lineage: Eukaryota > Metazoa > Arthropoda > Insecta > Hemiptera > Cicadellidae > Homalodisca > Homalodisca vitripennis. The sequence goes on along the minus strand of NW_025780122.1, from coordinate 22,672 downwards.
CCACCGCTTGATACCTCTCGTTTTAAGAGAATAAAGATTAAATATTTCTAACTTGACTCCAACTTACCGTCCAATTTTATAATTTACAACTTATAATTTTAACCAAACAGTGCATATTTTTAAGTCTTAATTAATTTTCTTGGTGTTGTTAGTTTTTTTTTTTCATTGATGTAGTGTTACTCCTGTATTAGATATCCCCAAACAAAATTTGGAAGCTCTCAATCTATTAAGGGCAACATGTATAATAAATAGGTATTTAATCATTACTGATTCAGTCGTAATTGTTGAACAAGATAAGGAAAAGTTTGAGCTGAGCTGAGACCTGCACGTGACTCGCGAGTAAGTCGTGTGCAGATGAACAATTGTGTACGTCGGAACTGGGTCGCTGGAAATAATAAACTGTCACGTGCATGCTAAACCATTTATTTACCACAGCCAATTCTTAGCTTGTCCATTGTTGAAAGTAAATTTCGAGTTAAACAGCTCGAGTGATTCTTAAACCGTCTAGGAATGTGTGTTTAAAGCTGTATTATCCTTACAAGGCAATAAAATATACACATATTAAAGAATAGTTTACATCTCAAATTCTTTTAGTAAAACTTCGTTTTAAGAGCCACTGTATTCTCGGCATCCAATAAAATAGGGCGACTGGAACAGTTAATAGATCAAAATAAAATTAATTTAAAAAATAAACATTCTTTTGCTAATCGATAATTTAATTACTTTGTAAAACGTTGATTTCCAAAATTGATATTCAGTTATTTACGTTACAACGGCGTTTTATATATTGTAACGTCCTGGTAAGTGGTAAACACTGTGCATGATATGCGCATTCGTAAAAAAACAAAAAAGATTGTTACCCATTCCAATATTTGAGTAACCCCAATATTCAAATGTTGAATGCATAGGGAGTTTTAATCGAATGAAACTTTACCTTTAATGTACGAGGTAGGAAAACGCAACTCCACATGTTACCTAACGGGCTTCTTTGGAGTTGGATGCAAAACTTCAAATCTTTAAGCTTATATAATTCTCGAGATATCATATGAATATACAAAACATCAGACAGGAAAAAATGTTATAGATCCCAGGCAGGCAGAAGAAAAGCTTTGCTAGCTTACTGAGCTATAGGCTTTTCTAATGACCAGCTAAATCCCATAGAGGAGTATCCACTGTCATCAAACTCTATATTATATTTTATAAAGTAAAAATAAAAAATAAAATCTGGCCAGGCTTTTAAAACCAAATTTAAAAAACATCGTCCCAACCTGCAGTTAAATAAACAAAAGTCTTCTTATGCCCAGCATACTCTTCACAGCAGTCACGACATGAGGGAAACTAATGACAATTTAGAAATTTTACATAAATGTAAAAAAGGCCGTAAACTTGATACTCTCGAAGAATATGAAATATATAAACATTCCAAACATTAAGATTTATACTGTAATATTTTAAAATATAAACTATCGATATACCTAACGGCCTTGACCCTGTACTCGGTAGGCCTACCGCCACAATCTTCCTACGTTTTTATTTAGTTTTCTTTGCAGTTTGTGTTATTTTAAATTTTTAACTTTAGAAACCCCAAGTGAAGCGATTTTAACTTTGTTAACCACCTTATGATGGAATTATTGTTCAAAAAACATGTAATAGACTAAATTTTGAACTGTTTGACAAGATATTGTACCATATTTGTCAAAAATACAATTTCTTCCAGCCCCACAAGCAATAGGCGTCACAAAAATACAGCGAATAAGGAATAGTTTTCACCATAGCTGAGATAAATATTCTCAAATTAAATACTTTTCATTGTCAATAAAATCCAAAAGACTATTTCAGAAGTTCATTGAAACCAAATCTATAAATAACAGCTATCATAATTGTTACCGAAAGTGGTCTTCTCCGGAACATATTCGTGCTTTATGTACGAGGCGAAAGCGACGGCCGAGCTCGGAAATTAAATCAATGACCGGAAAAGCTTCGGGACGAGTTATGAACGATGTATCTAGCTGCAAAAAGAAAAAGTAACTTTTTCACCAAATACTGCTGACTTATCGTATTATTACATAGAATTATTTTATTTAATGTTATCAATATCATTTTATAGATTTATCTGGGTGTAAATATAATGGCTTCCACTAGTTCTTTTTAATCTTATTTTACGGTAAATCAAACGTTAACTTTTGACGAACACTTTATCTTTAAGCTTGCACAGAATAATTTCACTAGAAAGTAATAACAACGGAATTGTTCGTACGTTTATAGTGCTCAACAAGTTAACAGGAACACCTGGTTATAAATTCATAACTACTAATAATTAAGGAAACAACGGTTGCCAGCGCAACTTGTATTCAAATACATAACATAGCAACATAACAGGAGAAATCTCTAGCTGTGTTTTTATTTATTTATTTTTTTAGTTTAAATTGTAACATTGTATTTTCAATATTTAAAACTAGTTACGATAGTTATTTTAGGTACTGTTTAAGTAAAAAGACCACTTTTGAAAATATTCAACTACAAAATGACGTGCCTTATGGAAAGGCATAGAAAGGTATGTAAAGTAGTATTTTAGTTTTGTTTGCGCTTGTTTCAGGTGATCGTTCTTTTAAACTTTACATGCACACTTTCTGCAGTGGTTCTGTACGCTAACATGTCACAATGCTTTTATATACTGTTTTAAATCATCTTGCTTGTAATGTCATGGATATTATGAGAAAGGAATTAGACTTTACTTCTCGAAACATAGTCTTTTGCAGTACATCAAAGTAGATTAATAGTAGATAAACTTCATAAGTATGTAGAGCGCTAAAGAGTTACTCAAGCCACTTTCACCTTCTTTGTAAGTATATATTGTTATATATTTACAAAAACAATATACTTATATTGCCAACACTTCATATACGATGGTCAGATTTATCTGAGTCATCTGATTGCATTCCTGTCACAATTGAATTCTCCCAGCCAGTACTATCACATAGAATTGCTTTCTTTGAATTTCAATAGGTGTACGTACGCAATTGCTTCTAGCCTTTTAAAATTATCGCTGCATTAAAAAATAATAGTGCTTTTCTGCGTGTGAAAAAGGTTAAAGTATTACTGTTACAAGGCCATTATAACTTTGAATTTTTTTCCCCATAATTAATAATCATGATTAGTTCTAAGTGGATATTGACGTCCTATTTTAGAATTTACGTCACAATTCATCATTCCTCTTCTATGTGTTTTGTATTCAAAAATAAACGTAATGATGTGTGAAGTTATTATTTTGATGTAGTCAATATTAAACACTATCTTTAAACGGAGGACATATGAATATTACTAGGAATAATTTACAAATTATTGTTACGGAATCAATCCAATTCCGTAAATTTAAACTAAAAAACCATACCTCAAGGGATTAGTTGTGCTGCTTACTTTGTTTCTCATTTTGAAAAATAAGTACTGAAGTTCATTTTTTTTTTCTTTAAAAATATTTTTACACATGTTTTTTTCCTGACCAGGCACACATAATTATGTTATTTTTATTATTATAAAATTTTGTTGTAAACGGTATCAAAATTTAATACTCTATTAAAAATATCAATAACTAAAAAGTACACATTATTAATGCATCACACACATCATATAGTAAACTTAAATTTATATTGCAGCACTTTTCCTACAAAGTTGCCGCAGCTTAAAGTAAATGCTGAACCACATTTTCTAAAGAACTTATACTGCGTTATACAACGTGTCGCATAAAGAGCTTCGCTGAAATTGCTTACAAATTTCAAATAGTTTTATACTCGAGATGTCAGATAGATATATAGACTATCATACTGAAAAGAAATGTTTACATCCCCCGAAAGACAAAGGATAAATTTTATCAGTCTTCTGACTGTCCAAATTTCATGGTTGGACATACACGACCATAGAACTTATTCTTGTCTATGTAGAAATAAAAAGTGTCATTTAAAATTTAGGAATGAAATAATTTTCAAAATATCTTTGTGCGTGATACATTAAACGTTTCAATGACCTACGGAGGGCACAAAAAGCAATAGAGGTCTGAAATCAAAGCTTGTCACCAATTTCCAGTATTACGTTTTCTTTTAAACTCTACTGTTAATGTTGAAATTCCATATGGTTGTATTAAGTTTCTTTACAAATTCATTTATTCTGCTATTTTTCGTTGCAATCATGGTTATCCATAAGACCAATATTAAATACTCAACGCTCAGTCAATTTCAATAGGGTGAAATGCACCATCACCGAACTCAATGTGGCTCATATAAAAATGAGCTTAATGCAAACTTTCGAGTCATTAAATCATTTCGTTTTTGAGATTTAGTGCGGACGGACAGACATAAATTAAATTTTTCCACCCTTTCAAGTGATAGGCTTTGCTAACGCTCAGGCAATAACTCAACACTTTGAGTGCAACACTTTGAAGTATATAATAATAAAAAGACAGTGGTTGTATGCCTCCTGTTCTTTCATATCCTAATCGTTGGACAGCCGCAATTTCGAATCATGTTAGTCCATCAGGTCTCAAGACCTGATAGAAATCATTCAGTGGATTTCCTCGAAGTGTAAAAGGAGAAAATTTAAACAAAGCGCACTAAATGCGAAATAATTACGAATAGCACTACGATTAGTCAATGACTACACACATGACACGACATTACCGGCGATTGTACCACAGAGTCCGAGTTCGATCGTTTACTGGTCTGTTTCCGTCCGTACATCCGTCCACCGTTATTAGTAGTAAACCATAAAATTGTTATCTTTTATTTTCTGATGTCCATTTCTCTCGTAAAGTCTCTGGGTATACCCATGTATCATTAAATATGCAGTAAGATGTGAACTTTTGTTTTTAATTTAGAACGTCATTTCAAGTTATTACTACTATATCTTTATAAATTTTGAATTCCTCTGGACTACTTCGGTGATTATGTAATATAATAAAGTAAAGATAAAACTCCTGCTAGAAGTGTTCAATTATTCTAAGAGAGTATTTCTAACATAGAAAGTTGAATTCCGGGTGTTCTGAAAGTTTATAAAGAAGACATATAATAATCGTTTAGAGCCATCGATGTAGCGGAACAACAAAAGCTTTTTACCAGTAACTTTTCTTAGTCACGGTTGGCAACCTTTACAAGTTCCAATATGGAACGCCTCGTTTACTGCTGCAAAATAAAGTAATTTTATTTCACACTTTCATTTTTGTAGAAATCTAGTTTCCTCTAAAAAACCAATTGTCTGATCATAATTGTTCTGCTTGATAAGCGTATGTTTTTCAATTGACTTCAGAGAAAGAAAGTTATTAAATACCATCATTTGGTTCTCTTCGTACATTGGTACAATATTGCCCACATTATCAAACTATTTTAACAGTTTCGTTTTTTTATTTGAGATACAACATTGTAACGTCACTACGTATCCTACCCATTTCGAATAATCTCTGAGACGCGCCTTAAACAATATTACCACTATTTTAATAATTTCATTTTTTTATTTGAGATATAACATTGTAATGTCACTACGTATCCTACCCATTTCGAATAATCTCTGAGACGCGCCTTAAACAATATTACCAATATTTTAATTGTTTGCTTTTTTTATATTCCACAAAATTGTATTCGTTTTTTTTAATGCAGAAAGGACTGATTAGACTAAGTATCGGTGTTTTAATGCAAATATACAACACAGTTTGATCTCTTACACAAAATCGGCTCGTAGAAATCACTACGCTTTTGTGTCATATAGTGTTTGTTTACATTAATAACAAAATATACTTTTGACTGATTTTAACATGGGATATAACAAAACATTGAGTGTAGACAACCACAATAGTTATTTAAAGAAAACTAAGCCCAGCCAGAATCTTATAAAATACCTAAATGGTTATTCACATTTTATTTATTCTTAAACTAATATATATACTAATATCCCAAAAAACAAAGTGGAGTTTTATCAACGTAAATCCTTTCGTTTTATCTTGAATATTAATTACTGAGAGACATTGGCCATTGGCAATACTTGTGGATTTAAGTTAATCTATTGTTATATTTAGTATGCTGGGTTTAGGAGTAAACAAGTACTGTATAATTCAGTTCAAGAATAACGTTCACTGCGTGTTTCATGTAATGCAAAATTTTACTAACGTTTAGATTTAAATAACTAATTAATAGATAGTGCCACTGCTTCGACGTGAATACATGAATTTATACTGATTGAGTGGTATTCATCCATGTATTCGAGTATAAACATTATTTGGTATGTTATTGTGGATTATTATAACCAAAAATATGGAAAAAACGCGGTTTTATGGTTAAAATTTAAGCTTTCTCCACTTTACCTCATCATTATACCAAAAGCAATGACAGTGAAAAAGGTTCTTATACATGATTGATTGTGTGTATCTTAAATAAAGTCTAAGAAATTTAGGTTTCTAAGTCAATAATTAAGATCGTAGTTAATGTTTCTGTAAATCCTTACGACATCTGTTATTAGTTTATTATTTTGGTATTTTGAAAACACTGTATGGTACTATATGCTCTGCACGTGAATTTGTGTTTAGACTCATTAGACTTGAACCTATTTATAAATCAGGCAATATTTATTACTGTCTGTCTTTACTTGTAAGTAAGGGTGCAGATAAGCGAGGTACAGTCACAACACTGAATTCTAGACTTGCTACGTTCGGCCCAACCTGCCAACGTGGCGTGAGCGTACTATATTATATGTCATAATAATGAAACGCACCTTCCTATCGTGTACGTTAAAACAAAAAAGAGATAAAATATTTTTTTTACTCAAACCAAACAGCAATAAGAATGAAAGTGAAGAAAGCTGAAAATTTAAACAGAAAAACCGAGTTTTTCTCCATATTTTTGGTTATTATAATCCACAATAGCATAACATATTTTTCTTTTACTCGAATACATGGGTGAATACTATTCATTCAACTAGTAAAGAATTACTTCCGAAGTAAAATAGCTGTATATTTAATGTGTTAGAAGTATGTTGTGAGATGTTTAGCGTGTCTCTCTCAAACAAGGCTCCGTCAAAAAACGTAACTATAGCTCTATGATCCACAAGGTTCCTTCCTTCAAGGAGCCTCAGTACCTGAGTGAGCGAGACGGAGTCTCACAACGAAGCATCCGCTATGATCGGGAGCTCCACATACCAGAGCGGCAAGGGAGATCGGAAGAAGTTTCTCGTACTTTGGTCCGTCGCACTTTCCTACCTGCACGTCTCAAAAATAACATATCGTCTCAAGTTTAAAAAAAAACAATTGTCCTTGCGCGTACGTACGTAGTGGGCGACAATTAATTGATGTGTTTACGAACGCTGTCTTACTATGTTTCTAAAACAGAAAAAAAGTAATTGCTTTCGAATTTAGATCCCAAAAAACATGAATGTTGCTTTACATGTTTTGCAACACCTAATAAGAAAGTGAGAGAAAAATATTTTCCACGTCGTCAGTGAATCTCTAGGTTATGATTCTAACCACCAGCAATCCGGGAGGAAAGATTTGCATTGCATTTTTGTGAAACACAATCTGGTTTTTCGTAAAATCAGTAGAGGATTTTTCTCTAGGAAAGATATTAATAATCAATCGATATTTTAATTTAGAGTTTATATGGGAAATACCCAAAGATTCGTGTTTACATGTGTAAGGTTTAGCCTGATACAAGAGAAACCAACACTGTTATATATTTGAACTTATTATCGTCATATTGGGATTAACGAGACATAAAAACTGAAAATGACTTAAACTCACCATTTTTAGCCTCCATATCTCGTCGGCATACACTGACATACGTAAATATTGTTTAGGTGGATTTCTGATAGGTTGTAAACTAATCATTAAACCTCTATGATCTTTATTTTTGTTATTCGTTATTTCAATGTCACTCAATGAACATACATACATACTAGATTAGAATTTAAATAAAGGTACTATATTAACCCAGACTTACCTCAATAAATAAAGCTACTAAATTATTTTAGATACGTGCAACAGCATGTATTTTATAAACATACCAAGTTGTAAAGTCGATTAAAATATTATCATTCGATATCCAGTATTAGTAGGTACTGTAAACACTATTTGCAATTTTGTTGCTTATACTACTTACGAAATCTACTTACAAAATCCCTATCCATTCTATATCCAGCACTTTATTTTACGTGCTTTGTAATATAACGTCCATAAGAACAAGATTAGTGCTGTCCGGCAAGCCGATGTTTTATAGGGTGACACAAACCATAAATATAGCTCCAATATAACCCCTCTAAATCTGCCAAAGTATAGATATATGGTCCGTTATCACGGAGCCTTGTGCCGGATATCGTCAATAATAACCAAATCTATTTTATTTATAGTTAATTCTTTATGCGTCCTTACGTTACTTGAATTATATGACGTAGAATGGTTAAACAATACTGTTAGCAACCGAAAATGTAAACGTTATTGTTTTAGAAGCACGCACAATCTCGTGACGCATATAACAAACATGATATATACAAATGTATGACATGCAGGATTACATATGAGGTATAGCAGACGTATATTTTTTTTTATATTTCTGGTATTTTTTTCTCTGTTGGTGTCTTCGGGCTTTTAATAAGATGGACCTTTGTTTCCACTAGTTGTAAAATACTGGGGTCATCAGTTAACTAAATGTATTATAGCTATACAGTTATTGTATTTTAGTTTAACACTATGATTGCAGCAGACGTGTATGTGCATAATACACACTAGCAGTAAAGTCCTCCACTATCGCTACCTCTGTAGTACGTTTTCGAGAAGTTTAGGGTAAGTTACGTCCGTTTAGAAGTTATAAAAGTATTATCAACATGAACCTGATATGCACTCAAATGTTTTAATATCTCGTTTCAATTATAGAATTACTTTGTCGGAAAAAAGTTGTTATTAAATTATTATCTAACATGTACAAGCCGTGTGTATAACTTAACAAGTTATACATATTTGCCTGCAACATATGCTAAATGTTTACAAACTTCAAGTATGACATTTGATGTACAGGAAAGCCCAACTCTGGTCATCGAAGACATTCGTCTACTGAGTAGAACATGCCATCCTTGAGGAGCTCACGGAGCCTCTTTCTGAGGATTGTTATTAATGGTTCGTTTTTAAGGAATATTGGGACTTTATTGCAAAGTTTTTTCTTCCCATATACCCAGGTGTTTTTTTTCGTAAGAAGATGTCTTATGAAGTGGAAGGATCATATTATCAAATCTTCCTGTAGTCTTTTACATAGGCAATGAAATTTGGATCATTTAAACGTTTTGCCTGCTGGTGAAGCTCTCGCTTTCGGACACTAGATATATTTATCCCACGAGTGACCCAGCCCCTCCCAACAGGCCCTAATTTTCCCCTTCCAACCAAAGAAAACGCCAAGTCAAAATAAAAATAAAAAATATTTAAAAATTCGTTAAAAGTCATATTTGCATTATTTTTATTGGCTAAGTGAAATGCTCAAATCCAGGATTCATTTCTTAAATTACGTATAAATCTAGTTATGTTATTTCTACAAAAAATTTCTCATTTTAGAAACAGAAGGACAATGATTAGCTCTTATCTATCTATAAATATAGAGATAGGAATTATAAAAATCTAATTCAATCGATCATTTGTCGAGGCTATGCATTTGATGCAGAATGTATGATTATCTTATAATTTGGCTCAAAGTAAAACGGTTGAAGGAAAGGATAAGATTTACTACGAGGTGTATGCGAAAGATACTTTCAGACGAGAAGTGTACGTGTATTTTATTAAAAAAACTAATTTCTTTATTAAAAGAATAACTTTATGACAAATATGTCGTTTTCTAAAATCATGATTTCAAAAGAATGATTTTCTCCCGTCATAAATCGTTAAAATATCTTCGTTGAAGCCCATCACTGACACAATTTCTTTTTTGTCTACCGAGGGGATGAAAAGTATATTTTCAGCATTACATATGCTTGTCCGCAAGGTATATAAAGAATGGAATGAGTTACTGAAACAGTAGATTTGGTAATATTTGTGTGTTGTTGCCTCCACAACATGTTAAGGAACGAGTTCATTGTTAACAACCCCCAAACTCCTACACATTTCGTTGTGGATGAGGTCCAAACAAAGAACATGATACCATTGGCTGGAACCGGCGGATTTGCCAAATATGAAGGTTTTAAAGTGAGGAGTATGTTTATGGAGTATTTCAGCAGTATGTATTACAAACAACACGTACAAGAATAGTAAAAACAGAAGAAAACTACAGTGACGAACTTATGTGACCCTCATGGATGTTTTAGTTATAGTATGCAAACAAGTTAATTTACAATGTAAAAAATATAGTCGTATGAACAACTTACCTGATTTATTCAGCAAAACTCCTATTTTCTTCTATATGACGTCCTTCTTTATATTACATTTATAGTCAGGATGATTAAACTTCCATAATATTTCGTTAGAAGAGACCAATTCAATCAACTCTTCGTCGTCATTGTTTGAGAATTTTACCTTCTCGGCGACATTTCCCTCCAATTCTAATTTTGATATGGCACAAGACATGTCTGTTACGCAGCGTATCTCAGAGTTGACTGCTCTGAAAGCAGTAAGCCAAATACGCAGCTATTGATGCGCGCACATTTGATGCGCGCGCATTTGATACGTTGCCTCAGAAACCGCTTTTACGAAACCCCATAAGAGAAGTGTGCTGCGTCTTAGATACGCATACGCAGCGCATCTATTACGCGTCTAGGAAACCACAGCCATAGGCTTAAAAGTTTGACTGCAACCTCGGCGAAGCGTATTATGCGACACGTGGTGTGGCGTACTCTTACCTGTTTGTATGTAGACAACACACAGTTTGATGATGGTTTCACAGTGTTATTCTCAATATCAAAATTATCCAAGGTTATGCTAACATGGAAACTTGGATAATATAGCAACTATAAGTATTATTTAATTAGAGTTTAAATTTATGTGCTTTGTGAAAATGCTGATAATTATTAACCCAACTTAAACTTTACACAAAATGTCATCTTACCTTCCTCAATTTGGAAAACCGGTAAAGTGTGTTATACACGGTAAGTAATAAAAAATAGTTGCTTCTGTCTACTGGAATAGTTTTTTTATTGAAAGGCTATCGTGTTGTCCTATAAACTATTGTATTGATAGAATCCAACATACGACTTTCAGTGCAGTAGCTAAATCGATTTATTACCTTTCTTTAAAGGATGTGCAAGTGTTACAAACCCTTATATAAATCTTTAACGAAATTGGATAGTTATAACGTTTTTAACCTCTCAGCCCCCCATAAGAAATGTTAAAAATTACGTATAATCTGTCTATTAAATTCCGTGTATACTATATTTCCAGATTTTTATAACAGTTTATTTAGTCGTAAGTTGTTCAGGTGCCACAATAACAAATCTGGCACATCAAATATGATGATATCTTGTGAATACCATTTGCACAAGTATCCACGAGAGAGTAAACCCACAAACCTTATCTAAACAAAAATTAATTAACACGGATGGAAAGGAACAAAGTAATACGGATTATTTATCAGAAATAACGGACTTCTCAGCTTATTTTACCGAATGTTACGTCCGCTCAGGGCCCGATTAAGGTTTTTGGCGCCCGTAGGCTATCTTGTACTTCGCGCCCCCCCCCCCCCCCAACGGTTTCCGGCCGGCTTCCCTCTGTCAATTTTCAATAATAAAAAGTGCTCTGCTGTATAGCGGCCATATTATATTTTTGTAATAAAATTTCAACTTACTTAAATTTAAAGACCATTACAGAGAGAGACCATTTAGAGTATTAAACTTTAGGAAAAGAACAACATTCAGCAACTAACTATAAACTTTTAATTATTGTTCAAAGGTCTAATGATACATGTATGTATAAAACTGCTATGTAATATGTTCAAATTCAACGGTTAAAAGAAACTATGCTGTTTGCTGTCATTTCCTAAAAACACACAAACAAACGAACAAAAACAGCAAAATTATAGAAAGTGCAAACTTGCAAAGGGAAAGGATGCTTACTGCTGAGCATTTATTTGTATCTTTAAAATGGAATATGGTCTATTGTTGTAGACTTGTAGGTAACATTCTTTAAAGAGAATCAAGGGTTCTTATTTACCACTGGTTTTGTAGGACATACAAAATGTGTCCTAGCTACAGCCAAACCTTACATGAGTTTTTAATTCTTATACATTTTTTGTAGATTACTATCATTAAATAGTCACAAAAATTCAAAGTTCAGCACTTTGTAATGTTACTTTCAACAAATCTGTAGGCTTATTTTTTTCAAAATAAATTAAAATGCATACTGTAATTTTAAGGCTGTTAAAATTATGTGAATTTTATCTCTTACTTCAGTATAAATGCTGCCATAATAATGGAGATTTTATTGTTGTCCATTTTAATAAGAAAGCTTAGTAGCTACGTATAGCCTGTTTAATTAGCGTTTTAACTGTAAATCACTGAAAAGGATTTATAATAAATCAATGAACATGGTCAAATTGGTCATCAACTTTCTCTGGTTTATTCAAGTACATTATGTTACATAGAAATTACATTAGACTTTGGTATACAACTTGGTGACTTGAACATTTAATCACAATAACAAACAATGAGCTAGAACTATAAAATTATTAGGCCTACTGTTAACAAAAGAACTTTTTATTTTCTCATGACGATATATTCCCTGATTAAACAAAGTCTTTCTTCCGTGCTTTTGATGAGGCAAACGCATCGATCAAGTCATCAAACGGAACGAGCTGTACATAGTCACTTTCTATAAATAAGAGAGCGAGTGCCTGGAGTTTTTCTTGCCGTAGAGTCGACCTCAAATAATTCTTGACTAGAGTAAGAGCAGAAAAGGATCTTTCTCCGCTGCAATTAGACACCGCCATGCTCAAGAAGATCCGCAATGCCACTTCCACGTTCGGAAAAAGAGATTCAAGTTTTAGGGTTTTTACATGTTTCAATAGCCTGTAGGCTTTAGTCCCGGTCGGTTTGACTTTCTTCTTTTCCTCCATTCTGTCTGACAGTACATTTTCCTCTTCATAGAATGTATTATCATCTTTTAAAAATTTTTGAAGATACAAACACTCATCTGGAAATGAATCATCTAGGTCTGTTGAATATTCATTCATTAGCTTTGTTGCCTTTTCCTTCAAGATTGAACTCTCAATTTTATTCAAATTCCATAAAAAGTTGAAGGAGTCTCGTAGTGTGACATAAATTGATTTTCTCCTTGTTAGTTGCCCTAGGAGTGTATCAATTGCTTTGTAGTAACAATTTATCAGGAATGATTTCCGCCCATCAAACTCAGTGTGCCCCTCTTTGCTTTCTCCAAAAGGGATTTTTGGTTTCTTTTTCCTTGTATTGTCTTGTTTGTACTCTTGAGAATTGCACATAAGCTTTGCCTCACTTTCAAAGTTAGAAAATTGTTCCTCATTTCTTAATGAACTTAGAAAAGACTCTAGGAGCTCGTACGAAAGTGCTGTCTGATCTAAGTCTCCATCTTCAGATTGAAGTCGTACACTGATGTCATGAAACTTCATGAGTACTTTATTCCAAAAACAAATCATCATGGTCATTTCCAAAGACTGGAGCTTCTCTATCAGTTGTTTGGCTTCAAGTCGTACGTCTTTTTTTATTTTCTTCGTTTGAAGTGATGTCTTGTAACGCTGCGATTATTTGTTTATATGACTTGTGCATGGCTTTACTGGCATCTGCTCTTGCACTCCAGCGAGTTTTCGAAAGGGTCTTGACTGTCAAACATTCTTTGTCACATTGCGACAAGAGAATTTCCCATCTGTGTGTAGATGAATGGAAAAAGTTGTACATTTGCTGTGCCAGGGCAAAATATTCAACAGAACTACTACTACTTTCTGCAGCGGTCGAACCTACTAGCTGTAACGAATGAGCTGCGCAAGGAACGTAGTGAGCAAGAGGATTTTGCTCTTTGATTCGATTTTGAAGCCCCTTGTAACACCCAGACATGTTACTTGCATTGTCGTAACTCTGACCTCTACAGTCACTGATATTTAAGTTCAAACTTTCAAGAGTATTTATCACAGCCTTCTCCATATCTTCCCCTTTATGGCCACAATTTGGGATGAACGTTATGAACCGCTCATTAGGTGACCCGTCAGGTGCTACAAAACGAATGACAAAAGTCAATTGATCCACATTGGAAACATCTGGAGTAGAGTCGACAATAATCGAAAAATACTTCGAATTCTTGATATCTGACGCGATTTTGGATTTAACATTGTCAGCTAACAGAGTAATAAACTCGTTAACGATCGTGGAAGATAAGTATGAGGGCACTCCTTTACCTTTATTTCCGAAACGAGCAACATGGTCAGCCATGAAAGGATCAAACTTGCACAAAAGCTCGATACAGCCAAGGAAATTACCATTACTGGTTGACCCCAAAATTTCATTTTCACCATAAAACGGAAGCCCTCGAGAAGTTAAATACTTAACTACTTCAACAACTCTTGACAATACATCTCTCCAATACTTCACTTCTACTTGATGCTGCTCAAGTAGTTTTGCATCAATTCTCTGAGGTGCATTCATCCGGGTAAAATATTTGTTCACACATTCTCTGTGCTCTAGACTATTATCATGTTCTTGAATTTTGTGTGAATTTTTCCAATCATTAAAGCCGCATGTAGCTAAGGCAGTCGTCCCCCCATAGAGCTTACAAGGAGCACAGTATACATAGCCAGTTTGATTTGGAATAAACTAAATGAGTTCTTTTTACAATCTCTCCATTTACAAGTTTTTTGAAAAAACAAGCTTTGTTCAAATAACGGTTTTGGTCAGAATACTGCCGCTTTGATTGGGGAAAATCCCCACTGTCATTTTGATTGATGCTGTGCACTGCAAAGTATTCACGCAATGCCTCATTTACCACCAGCCATAAAGCGGGATCATCAAGATTTTTTGAATCGGTTACCTCTTTATTTGCTGGTACACAATCTTGCAACTGATGTCCCAAATCTGCTATTTGCTCGGTTGATGGTGGTGAAGGGACGTGTACAGGTGCAATTTCCGTTGTGGTGTCTGAGACATCGGTAGCAGTGGCACTGGCCAGGCTGCTGAATCACTTCCACTTCCACTATAACACCGCTGTCCTCACTCACAACGTTTCGTTCAGTTCCCGTGACGACCGGCAATGTCTCAGCAGAACAACTGGGAGTTTCGGGTTTATTGAAAAAATCGTCTAGTCTATGAATTTTACTTAGAAGAGCACTTTCCCGTTCGTTACGCTCCCGGGCCCGTTTACGGTATTCGGAACCACTTGGTTTTTTACTCATAATGTAGCCAACATATGTAAAACAAGCAAACCACTGCTTCTTTCTAATATTTCAGTATCAAACACTCTACTCGACTTACGAATAAATGTCAGTGTTTATAATAACGAGCAATGACACCAATTAATCACAACGAAAGTCCAAATAATTCTTTAGGCCATAGGCCTAAAACAAACAGTGCAGACGAGGAGACGACTGACTGCAGCTGCAGCTACACTCTGTCTCTATCTGTCAGAGAGCGTCAGTGTTGCAAACGGCGAAGGGCGGCGGCCGGCGGCGCCCCTCGCGCGAAGCAAAATTTCCCTTTTAGGTTTCCCTACCGTTACGATAATTACTATGCGTTGTCACTAATCGCTATTAATTAATTTCTTTTTCTACTTAATAGTTATTTTTAAGTAAATGGAGTAAATCTAAGGTCTAGGTGGATGTGTAAATAATTTACAAAAAATGTATAGTGAAGTTTTAGACCATACCATTTTATTTACTACATATAAAAAGCACTTCATCTTGAACTCCGAAGCGCCCCCCTAAAATCGTCACCGGTCTCGCGCCCTAGGCTGCAGCCTACTTAGCAAATCAAATCAAATCAAAATCATTTATTTCTCTTTAACATTAACATGTATCGAGAATTGTCAATATGTATAAAATAACTAAATACTAAAAATATTGCTATATCTGGTAAAACTACAAATTAAAAATATATTGAAAAACAGTACTAATGATAGTTTTACTTGTAAGGTTGGGTGGGGCACAAAAATTCAGAGAGTGAGTAAAAACAGTTTTTCACAAGAAAGTCTTTTAGTTTGTTTTTTAAAAGATGCAAGTGAAGTGCTGGCTTTTAAATAATCTGGCAATCTGTTATAAATTTGTAGGTCCTAAATATTCTATTGATTTGCGGAACATATTGTTACTATGGTGGGGTACTGTTAAACTATTTTTATTTCTGGTGGGATATATATGATTGTGGGTAGGAAAATCGGTAATGTGTTTAAAAGTGTAAATTGATACGGAATAGATAAAAAATGGAGGGTAGGGTTAGTATACGTTCTTGGTGAAACACTTGCCTACAGCTCTCCAGGCCCCTCAACCCAAACACTAAACGAATAGCCCTCTTTTGCAATTTGAATACTCTTTGTAACAGAGAAGATGAAGCAGTTCCCCATGACATTAAACCCTTTAGAAACTGTCTGAGATCGAAAGTGAAGAATGGATGTTTTGTCAACATTGAGGAATAAATTGTTGCGAATGAACCAAGAGTTCATTTTTTTCGATTGTAGTGTTTAATTGAAGATTTAACGCTATTGAAGAGTCTGCCCGAACAATGACCGTGGTGTCATCAGCATATTGAGTGACGCGAGCCTCAGGGACACAAGAGCTTAAGTCGTTTACATATAAGGCAAAGAGAAGAGGTCCCAAGATAGAACCTTGAGGAACACCCATGGAGACCTCAACGAAATCTGACTGTGCCGTACCAAAGGAGTTTGGTAACCTGGACACTCTGGTAACGATTTGAAAGGTAGGACCTGAACCACAGCAGGGGACAACCTCTGATGCCGTAGAGTTCAAGCTTATTAAGGAGTTTCAGATGGTTAACTGTATCAAACGCTCTCGTGAGGTCGCAAAAAAACACCAGCTACGTGATTCTGATTGTTAAGATGAGTAAATACATATTTGGAAAATTGGGCAATAGCATCGGTGGTGGATTTAGAAGGAACAAATCCAAATTGGGTGTCACTCAGAATGGAATTTCTGATTAGAAAGTCTGTTAGTCTAACATGAATGAGACGTTCGAAGACTTTGCTGATGGTTGGTAAAATTGATATGGGAACGATACTGTTGAGGCGAAGACCTACTGCCTTTCTTGAAAACCGGAATGACCTTAGAGAGCTTCATATCCGATGGAAACTTCTCCTGAAGAACTGAGTTGTTGAACAATTGAGTTAAAGGAGGGCTCAAGGGTGAAGCAACCCGTCTAATTACTGAAGGACTCATTCCAAAAACGTCAGGTGTTTGAACTGGTTTTCAAAGATGAAATAGTATTGAACATTTCATGGAGCGTTGTTGGGGCTATGAAGAAACTTGATGGACAGTGGTGTATTTTTAGAAGAGCTGTTAGTGCAACTATTTGTTCCGTTTATGGTTCTAGCCAGTGGGGCACTCATAAAAAAATTGTTAAACATTTCAGCGATATGACGTGGGTCAGAGACTGCAGCTCCATTATCTTGTAGCTCCTGAATATGTCTTTTCCTATCTGTTTGCTTTCCAGAGTTTTCAGACACTATGTTCCATACAGTTTTGGCAACATTCTTACTCTTATTCAGACGGCTTTCGATCTGAGATGTTTTCAGAGATGAAATTAGTAACTTGTAGTTTCTCTTATTGACCTTATACAATATCCTATGCTGTTCAGAAGGATAGTCACGCTGCAAAATATACAGGTCCTTGAGATGTTCTCTGGCCAAGAGAACTTCTCCTGTCAACCAACCAGGCCTTTGACGTTTTTTTACGCTTCGATGTGACTAAAGGAAAGGCCTGGTTAAAGCAGGATGATACTTGACTGAGGAATAACGAGTATTGGTCATTTATGTCCTCGTATAAGAAAATATTATCCCAATCAACTGAATCTAAAAGTTCATAAAGAACATTAATATTTCTGTCTGAGAAAACTCGGTAAGGGGCAGAGTTACACCCCTTAGATGTAATTGACTGAATTACGGCTGTAACAAGCTGTGCTTCATGATCGGACAAACAGGAAGGGACCACCTCAGCTCTCACATGGTTCAGGCTCGATATTAGTTAAAATATTATCGATGCATGAACCTCCTGTTGGTGATGGGGCGGGTCACTGATGAAATCTGAGCTCTAATTGAAAAACTTTGAAAAATGTCGGAAAATAGTAAAAACTGCCTGTCATATTGCCTATCAAAATGAACATTGAAATCCCCACAGACAAATATCCTCAGATCAGGTTTATGTAGGATTCTAAGCGATTCCTCAAAACATTTCAAAAACAATGAAAAAATCGCCCTGGGGGGATCTGTAAATAGTGATGATAGTGGTGTTTAATTCAACTATGTGAATGGTGACGGATTCAAAATTAAGTTCTGAGTTCAGGTGAGAGGTAACCTGCTTTTCCACAACGGTATACGAAAAAGAATCACTGACCAGAGCACATACTCCGCCCCTGATCCTATCAGACCTGCTGCAGAAGCCAACCTGCCACCCAATAGCCCTGAACACTCAGCGCAGCAAAGTTGTTTTTAGATAGCCAGTGCTCGGTTACACAAGCAATGTCGACATTCCTACTGTGTAGCAGAGCTTCTAAAGGACCAGTTTTGTTGGAAATTGATTGAATGTTTTGGTGCAGAATCTTGATAGGCGGAGTCTGTTGGACTGACTCTATAAAAAAGAGTTGCTAGTATCCGAGAACATTGGCGAGGCCGACGGAAGAGCCATGGGGTCAATTTGCTCCTTGTCAGAACAAGAGATGGTTGTGATTGTGGTATTATAGGGAGTTGATGCTGAAGAAGACAGGTCAGACAGAGGATATGATGTGTCAGGTGAAGAGCTGGTAAAGGTACTGGGACTGGAGGCAGTTTGACAATTGTTTTGGTATGGTATAAAATTTGATCCGGGGTGGCTCCTCAACTGCTGCTCAGGAAAACAGGTTAATCCTTAGCCTACTGGTTAATCGGGCCCTGCGTCCGCTCGTTTAAAACATTCGAAACTTTTCCTATAAATTAATAAAAAATGTTTATCCTGTCTAATGGAATAGTTATATCTATAAGGAAAAGTATATTCTTGTAATATAATATAATAATACTTTATTGTTACATTTATAATCGAAACCAGGACCTCGCATGCTTTAATTATTTGGATGTTATCCTTATTACATAAAAATAAGCAACAGCCTATGATGGATATGACATATCTGCATTACGAGTTTCATTTACTTAAAATATATACGGTTTACAAATAAATATTCCTGCTGGTTTAATACAGAAAAAGTTTACTGTTATACTATTCGAATGGTCGGTATACGTGACATATTTCATTGTACGGTGTCGGCATCAGCTGTTTAGTGAAACATACTAGAAATATTATGTGAAAAGATCAGTTTAAATTGATTGTAACTGACATTGTTGTAACTGTTGGCGCAATAGCATGTTGTATATAAATTTTTGTTTGATAAGATTTCAAATTGTATCATATTTTATTTCTTAAAAAAATAAATCAAAATCATCATATAAAAATAGTTATACAACCTAATTGAATTTATTCAGAGAGATTTAATTTTACTTGAAATAAATTTTGCGTTAAACTTCATTTTCTTATACACAAGAATATTTTTATTGTGGTAATACTATTGTGAATGTAAAACCATAGAATTTTCCTGAGCACCATTAAAAGTATAATTCTACTGCTAACGTTCAGCAAAAACCCACATGCACCAACATCGAACTCTTTGCTGCCTATATAGAAATTAAGGTTCATGCAAACTTTCAATGCTATAAATCACATTTTTTAGATATAGTGCGGACAAACAGACAGGCAGGGAGACATAAATTAATCTTTTCGAGCCCCTTGAGTGGCAGGCTTCGTTAAGGCTCTGCCAATAAAAGGATTGTCCATGGTGACAACAAATCACTGATCAAATAGTCTCAGCCTATGAGGAATCAGCCTTATTTTTCAAGGTTGACTATATTTTTCGCCGTGATTGACTGAGTTCGCATGCGGTGTGATACGTTAGCTACTGTGGTACGAGTACCGCTTATGTTGACACTTGAGGGACGGACGTTGAATCCATGGACATAAACCCTGAAGCATGTGAACTGGACTAAAACCTCAAGCTCCCTTTTAAATTACGCAAGCGGTGGGCGATGGAGCAAAAGAAAGCTGATGGCACCTGGCTTCCAGATAGTGAATGGAGGAGGCAAAAGTGCAAGATGTCAGCCAAAGAAAGATAGAAACTGAGGACGCAAAGGGAGTTAACAACGGGTAATTGTAGGTGCTGACTCTACTACGAGTGGGAAGAGAGGGCGCTCGGACGGTTCTTCAACGGAAAAGCCCCTGCCGAAGAGGTGCCCGACCGCACCTCCGGAGCAGATAGAGCCAACTGGCAATCAAACCAATCCCTCAACGCAGGAGGGAGTGGGAGACACATTTAGGGAAGTTCTCACGGGACACAAGCTTGCTTTGGTCCCTGAGAACTTTCCTGAAAGGCGATTCTCAGAGGAAGAGGCCTTTGGGCCGTGGGGCCCATCCTTGACGAGGCCCTTCCTGTGGAGGGTGTTTGTCTGCAGTTTATGAGTGCTTTCCCTAAACAGGGCTCTCGTCATGCTGTGTGGAAATGAGAGACCAGAGATTGGCTGCGGGGTCTGGCTCCGAGGCTGGGAGTCGGTGGCCCTTGGGGGTTAGGTGTGATCTGTGGGAACTATAAAGAACTCATAAGATCTATCAAGGTCTACCTCAGGGTCGACGGTCCTATGACCGGGAAGGACTCTGCGACCATTCTTGGGGTCATTGGTAGGCAGAATGTTGGGATCTCCTTGTCTGACTGGAAGGTTGTTGGAGATGTCCACACGGGAGGTTTCAGAACTATGGTGATTCTGGTTGATGAGTAGTCTTCACCTACTCTTAAAGGGAGGAACTGAAGGGTGTTCAATGGTATAGAGGAGGTCCAGCTGAGGACGCGGGCCGAGGCGGCTGATCATGGGGGTCAAAGTCCTTCAGGTCAATCTGCAGCACAATAAAACGTGCTTCAGTAGAGCTCTGCAGACGCTTTCTGTCGGAAGATTTTGATGTGGTCCTAATACAAGGACCTTGGTATTGTAAGAGTAAAATATCAGGGCTTTCTGTGACAGGGATCAAAATTGTTAGTGCCCAGGTTAATAATGCCAGAGTTTATATTTTTGTAAGCAACAAGGTGAACAGCATTCCTGTTCTGAAATTTTGTTGGAGGGATCTCGCCACAGTCAAGCTGATGGGGGCTGAGACTGGACGAACCCTGCTGATTGCATCAACATACCTCCCGTATGATGATGTGGATTCTACACCCTCCAGAGAGATGGCTGCACTGGTGGACCATGTTGAGAGAAGCAGCTCAGAGCTAGTGATTGGACGCCTACTCGCACAACGAGGTGTGGGACTGTGCCAACACTAATAGTAGGATAAGTCGCTTCTGGAGTATATAATGTCCTGGTAGTCTAGTGATTTCAAATGTGATAAACGTACCCACGTTTCGTACGAGGACGCGTAGGGAGGTGATAGATGATAACGGAGGGTATGGTTTAATCGGATACGCGGCAGGCTTATGTCTGACGAGCCCTCCCTTTGTGATCATGCTCACATCTGCTTTAAAATCGGAGAACTAGTACTTGAAAAAGTTCAGTACAGGAATCCGAGAACACAAACTGGGTAGTATCAACAAGGAGAACCTCAGGGCACAACTACAAGCTGACTGTTCTAATGGGAAACGGATTCATAACACGGTGCAGCTGTACAAATCTGACGTCAGTTTAACCTCTGCAATTGTGGGCTCTTTTGAAATCACCTGTCCTGTTATCAACAGGAGTAGATCCAAAGTAGCCTGGTGGAGCTCTGAAGAGACCTCTTTTAAGAAGAGCGTCAGGGCTTTAGGGTACTTGGGAAACCTACCATGAAGCTCTTGCACTGTACAACCGCAAGGACCGTGCCATTAAGAAATTAGCCTGGAAGAAAACTCTGCACTGATATCGATAGTGTGCAGGGCTGTGCAAGGCTTCAGAAAGTATTAGCAAAAATACAATCTCGCCGCTTGGTGGTCTGAAAGACGATCAAAGGTATAAACATTACTGATTCAGAGAGTTCTAAAAGGCGATTAACTCTTTTAGTCCCTATAAAGCTCCTGGGAGAGACGGAGTGAGACCGGTTTGTTTGCAGCGGGGGCTGGATATTCTTCTTCCGCAGCTGTGCAGAGTGTTCAGAGCCTCCGCGGCCCTCAGGTACATTCCACTGTTCTGGAGAGTGTCCTGAGTAGTGTTTATACTGAAGCAGGGAAGCCTAGCCTGGATCGACCCGTCTTTCAGGCAGATATGTCTGTCCTCCCTTTCTTCTCAAAACCATGGAGAAGAAAGTGTTTGCTAGGTTTGTTTAGGAGGGATCTCTTTTGGAGCGACCTCTACATCCCGATCAGCATGCCTACGCTCTGCAGGATTGAGAAGATGCTGGCAGCAAAACAGGTGGCCATAGGTGTATTTTTTGGAAGGAGCTTTTAACAATACGGCCACTCAGGCGATTATCAATGCGGTCTCCAGACGTGGTATTGATGGTCAAATCTATGACTGATA
>NW_025780121.1:0-52836 GCF_021130785.1 Homalodisca vitripennis | reverse complement strand
TTTAACGGTGTAATTTATCTGGATGAAGAACGCTATCAGCTAAGGAAAAAAAGTTTTAAAAAGATTTATGTATTAAAAAAAATTTATTTTAAAAATATTAATATGAAATTATGTAATAAACAGTAATAAGTGTCATAATTTATAATCTAGAATAAATATTAAAAGGTTATATTAGCAAGTTTAAAATTTTAAATTATTGCTTTGGAAACTAAAATATTAAAGTTGTTTTAGCGAGATATTAAAAAACTTAAAATTCTTATAGTAACTTTTGTATTAATCTAAATCTCTGTTACATTGATATCGTATATTTTCCGGTACGACATTGTCTTAGGACAATAATATTTACAAAAAGAGGACTAAAACAAAATCACACGTTCGCTTCTGGCAGTAACATGGACCTGCGTACACAATATATTTCCTGAAGTACTTCTTTACTGCTTGGGCACTTTATGGTCTCTCTGGTACAAAAAGTAGATATGGATGTTTATGGGACTGTGTGATATGATGAAGGGGTTAAGTAAGCAAGTAAAGGGTTCAGAAACTTGTATAGAAACATTTGAAAGCGCTCCAACATTGATCAATAAGTAGGAGTAATTATATAATATAAATGATTTGTAGTAATGAATTATTCATTTTTAAAATCAGTTAACAGTTTGAACAATTATATAAAACTAAATATATAAAAATCGCAATATATACATCGAGCCTGGCGGTGTTTTATTTTTAGTGTAAAAATTTAGGGAAAATATATAATACAAGGAAAAAATTATCATCTAGTATTTCCTTCTCTATAGCCTCTATTTTCGAACGTCTACAAAAAAGGATTTGCTTTTTATTAGTAAACTCTTTCATTATGAATTAGAGAGACGGAGGTGCCTACATAGTGCAAATTCTGTTTCTGCTCCTTGACTTTTGTATACAGTAGTGTAGCGAGAATACGCCAAGTCTTTATCAATTAAAAAGCCTAATTTTTGTGAGATTGTACTTCTGGAACGGGCGTTTCCTTTGCCCAAATTAATTTGTCGATAATATTTAACTCTTTTTATTATTATAAAACCTTAGAGTGTTTTCACTTGTGATCAAAGGAGATCTACTACATAATAGAGATATATTAGGCAAAAGATGACTAACATCAAGTTAAAATATATTTTTTAGCTGATGTACAGAACTGAGAGCAGTGCCATCTGTTTATAGCAAAACAATAATCTCTTTTAATGCAGGTTACATAATGTTATTGAGTTCAATAAGGAAGGGACTAATGCTGCAAAGTTAAAAATATAACACATTTTGTAAGCCCATGAAGCAGTTTTCGGGACAAATGTTATTATTTTAACGCCAAGACATGACGTACTATTGGAAACAAATAAAATACAAAAAATATATAACTATAAACCAATTGAATCTAAATGTCGACTAAAAGGGTCATAAAATTTACTCTGGCAGTTACTTTTGTCGCGTGGAATCCAGATAAGTTTTATAGTATTAACTTAAAAAATAGTTTAAATTAGATACTACCTTGCAACAGTTTAAAGTGATGTCCTGTTTACCTTCAAGTGAAGGTTTTGAGGTAAAAGTGATTATATATTTACTGAACAGTAAAAAACTCGATGGCATTCCAGACTGTTGTATAACAACACTTAAAAATATGAAATAGTAAGTGTTGCATGGCAGTATGTGGCAATCAAAAATAAAGAAAAGATTTGCACACTAAGCTGCAATTAGTAGGACAAATTTAATTACTTTTAATTTACAGTAAATTTAATATTTTTTCACTTAGTGTCCATAGAGTTATATAAGAATGACTTATACGATTAAATATAAAGTGCCATATTGCACTATCGTCCTGAGAATGCTATGAATTGCCCTTTACAGCCGTAAGTGATGGTTTGATGGCTCAGAGCGATCATATTTACTGCACTCTAATTTAGTCGCTTGAAATGCAGAGAATCTACAACAGTACAAAGGTAGCATAAACTAAAAGCGTTGGATTACATCACGAATCAGTTTGTTTATCTACAGTCTCTATTTTACCTAATATATATATATATATATATATATATATATATATATATATATATTAATATATGTAAATGTAAAATGTAATATATTTTAATATATTATAATATATATATATATATATATATATATATGAGTTTAAACCTATCCTAGATTTCATTCTGTCTGAAGTTATTACAGCAAACGTGCGTGTTTTTTTTATTTATTATTAAAGACAACTCAACATAATCTCTAAAAAATAAACTTACACAATTTTATTCAAACTATCAGTTTATCGCGGATAGTATAAAATGAATGCTGCTTTATAAATATAGATTTAGCGGAATCTACTTTTTTGACTATATTTATCAAATGTACCTATTTATTGAGGTTCTTACGAATTATTTATATCAATAACGAGCTAATGTATTTTTAGAACCTATTCGTGCTATTGATAAGCAGAGCCTACTTGTAATAGGTACCAAGGGTTCTTTTGAAATATATTTTATCAAAGTTTCTCAATAGCACGTCGGAAGCATTTTTATTAATATCTATGGCAATAGGATATCATGAAGCATTGTAGTATACGGGTTGGGTCCACTCTGACTCCTTCATTAGACCGTTTGGGCCGAACCATGATTACAATGATGTCATCGGCATTTATAATTGAAAAATCCGTTAGCAACTGAAATGGTCATCGTAGTGTTTTATATATGTATCCTAACCTTAAAGAGTGTTTTTTTACAATGGGACGTTTTATAGAGAGGTTATAATTGTTATCTGCTATATTTATAACAGTATATACATTTTTCTATGTATTAGGATGCAAATAACAACGATGAAAATTATGCATCCAAGTACTAGAAATAGTTTGAAAGAATGTCTACAATTTTTCATGTCCCAGCAACCTGTCAACAAATTAACAACTGCAAACTGATGAAATGGCCTGCGGGTTTAATTACGTGTTAAATAATGACAACTGTTGTCTATTTTGTCAGCCTTATTCTAATTTTATTAAAACCCCTGACAGTATGAATTTAATAACTCAATGAAATTAATATTACATTTATAAAATGTTTGGCAGATCTGACGTTATAAGACAAATAGTACCTATAAAACGCTTTATAATTACTGATAATGCGTTGATATTATGGTTAGGCGTGTTTATCAGTTTGTCTATGAAAATCAACAGTAGTAAAATATACACAGTTCTCAATTTGTGTTATAAGACCTTAATAAAACATTTTAATTCCGAATATTTAATTACGAAAGATTAGTCACACACATATGCTAGGTCATAATGACTTAAAACAGAGGAGAATTATTTTCTATAATAGTTTTAAAGAAATGTCCTTAAATATTATGTTTTTCCAAGTATCAGCTTACAAAATAATTAGGATTGTATCTTGTATTTAAATTGGGAAAATACAGACCCTCACTAAGAAAATCTAACAATATTTTACATTATTCAAAGAAAAGTACAAGGAAATCTTACATTAAAAACAGTTTGTAGGTCAGATATATAAATTAAAATCAGCTTTATCCCTTAGCTCAGTTTTGACCAAGTCCAAGTCCAAGTCGCTGTGACTGTGTAGGGGTGGATCCCCCACATCTTTAAGTTTTGACCAGTTTAAATATATGGGCTTTTATAATATACAGGGTATTTTCATTACGTGGATTGTATTGATATTTACTATTTATCAGAATAAATTATTTTAAACGGGGTTTTTCGCTAGATTTTCGTTTATTTTTGAAATAAATTTAGGAAATTCTGCTAGTTCAAGATCTAAAGGCTTTCAAATACATATGAATTATAGATGTAACTAAACATATATAAGATATCATTAACGTTCTCGTCTTGCACATTTATAAATAGAACAAATATATAGAATTAAATATTGTAACAAACTTTTCCTTGAAAGCATTATGTTAAATAAAATATCACGTTACAAATCTCAATATAAAGATAACATGTATTAACATTTGTATACTTAAATATGCATAGTAAATGTTACCGTTGTAATGTATGGTTTTGTAATATTGTTGAATTAAGTGCGTATTCCGTGTAAGTTTCACAAAATAAAATATTCAAAAACTAAATGTTTGCTTAACTTTTGTAATAATGAGGAATCATTACATAAGGTTGCATTAATTGGCGTCTTAAATCTGTAACGGATATCCTGTTATACAAGAGGACATATACTCATTGGATACTAAAACAATTATTTTTCCTTATAATTAATCCTAGAGAATATTTTAAGATCATTTTTAAAGTTTTTGTTTGTGGAGCATGTCTAAATATTAGTTCTGGTATATTATTTTTGACATGAATGCTATAGGTATCGGTTTAATGGTACCTGAAAGGCTTTATACAATCTGAGTATTCCAGAAGTTACTGGAATTACTAGAATAAATGATTCATGTAAATCTTCATTATAATTTAGAACATTTATAACAGATTATTTTGAAAGGTATCAATGTATTGCTTGACAAAAAATATAATGTTTTCAAAATAATAATGTATATAATGTATTTCCATATTCATTAGATATGCTATCTGGATTTTGTTAACTAATAACTATCTCAAATGAATGCTTCTAATATTTGTCATTGTTATATTGTTTTTGGTTAATCCTTATACAAAATAAATGGTACAAAATCCCACGGACAAAAATCATCAGGGACCTTTATTGTAATATGTCTCCTGAATTATTTTTTTAGCTTTGGCTTTCGAGTGCAAAAAATATGTACGGATATTTATATAGTTGTGTGACATGATAAAGGGTTTAATTAAGTAATATTATAAGGATTGTTTATTGTGACATTAGTAAGAAATCTATTGTTCTCAGTTAAGAATCAATAAAGTTTTTATTAAAAACATTTCTCTATCTTTTAATATTAATTTATCGTCAAAGTTTTCAGTGTGTAATAATTTCCATTGAAAAATATCTAGTTAAAATATATGGATTTAATTATAATATTTTTTTTTGTCGACTGGCAGGGGAGTATTCAATTATAATAATAATAATTACGACAACTCGGAAGCCAGACTAGGCCGTTTATTATACAGGGAACGAACGTACCAGTTTTTACAACGTTAACACTATCATTTCCATTCTCATTCAGCCCAGAAGCTCGAAGGATTTATCATACAAGTCTTCACTGATGTTTCATGTAAATGTGAAATCCATTCCTTCATTCTGTAGATGTCCAGTGCACAGATAGAAAGACAGGCACCTAAAAATAAGTTGTTACATTCCCTTCGGCAGGCAAAAGAGAGACTCTGTCTGGCTACTGAGTTATAGTAAATTATGCTATGCTACATTCCATGGTTGGACAAATATTACGATAGAATTAATTTTTGCCTATTTTATATAAGAAGTTTCATAAAAGGTTTAGGTAAACATATACATTCCGAATAATTTTCCGAATGCACGTTTCTTTTAAGTTAAAACGATCTTTGCCATTGTATTAAATAAAAATGCGTTTACATTACGGGATATGTGATGGAACTAACAACGAATCTCTGCCAAGTTGTAATCCCAGAGACTTTTCATTAATGTAACAATTGTAGACTGATAAATATTTCATAATTCTTCTACTATAAAAACATTAATATAGTTTTACCAGGCTGCATTGGCCTTTCTTACTAATTAGTCTTGACACTACTATTTATGAATAATTAAACGTGTATTGATGGATTGAAATTTATTACTTAAAGGATAATAACATGATGAAATAACATGCATTGTTATTAATAGTTCGTCAGTTGATCATGAACCAATTGAGAATCTTACAATTGATCATTCTTGATTTTAGAACTTAATGCGAGATTTAATTTACATTACTCATACTGTTAAGTTAACTCATGTATTTAATGACAACCTATTCAATCACATTGGTTATAATATTATTAAAATATTATATACACCCCAGAGTAATGTATAAATACATAAAATTAAATCAAATCTCGTGTATGCATTTAATTGTTGATTTTAGCTTCGGTACAACTTCCTTTTGTTGCAGCGTCTGGTATGGAACGCTGTATCAGACTCGAGCCCTCGAGTCTGGAGATTCAGAGTAAATAAACCCACAGAAAGTAGACATCGAAGAAGATCAAAATGAATCTTTACGCCATTTCTAAATCAGAGACACCTATAAGTAGATGAAGTGGCAGTCTTGTTGTCTTATTAGGTGCACAATTAATGAACGTGTTTATTTATCAAAATCAACCGCTTTAATAGAATTAGCTTTTAATCAAGCAATTGTTGCAAATATATCAATAAGCATCATATTATTATCAAGTACCTAAAAAAATATATCTGAATAATAAATTATTCAAAAATAACTATTATATGATAAACGTATAAGAACACAAAATTAAATAAACTAAGAGAAACGCAAACATCCTTCGACAATATTACACACATCCTTCCCATTTTTACTGCGGATGTCTGGTGCCGTTAAGTGGCGCCATCCGGCGGGAAAGTTTCAAAATACATTGATTGGTCAACAATGTGAGTTAATACCACTACCACTATTACCCATTATTATGAGTTAATATAAGTAAGTACTTTCAAAAGTTTCAGCATTTGTTAGAATTGTATGAACAGATTTTTTACTTCAAAATGCAACTTATTTTTGGGTACTTTCTATCGTTATATTTTAATTGTTTTTTATAAATTTTTTCTGGTTTAGGATCTATACTGGTCGTCATGCATAAACATTAGTTATGCCTACATGTTCTGTAGTTTGTTTACTTAGGCTGGTTTTATTGTTATTGTATTTTTATTTCACATTATTTCTACTTTCTTAACCACATAAAGGTACAAATAATAATTGTTCGCAACACAACAATATGACGGTCCAAAATCATGATAAATTTTCACATCGTGGTCATTTTTTTGGTAAAAATCTATATTTAGCCTTTCAAATTTTACTAGTAGTACTTCTTAAACCCTAAGTAAAAGAAATTCAAGAAAAAATTTAGGCGTAGTTCCAATGTGTTGAAGATTGAAATGTTTCCAAGTTTTGATATAGAAATTATAGCAGTTCTTGTAATCTGTTCAAAACTCCACATTATCACTAACATCAAAGAAATTAAAGTCATTATGAATGTTTTATAGTATCATACATGTTTTTAGTATTAAATGAATTGGTGATTAGGAGACGTAAACTTTTTTTAAATAAAAGATATGATAATTAGAATCAAATATGATAATAGTTTTATTATCAGAATTGAGCGTTACTTTGATTAGGGCACGTAATAAATATTAATAATTTAAATTAAACATTTTTAATTAATAATTAATAATTTTTGATAATTATAACATTTAATAATATTCCAATTCTAACGTTCCATTTGTGACTATTTAATTGTATCCTTTCTAACAATTAATTCTCTAGGATTGTACCCCGAAATACTACAATCAAAGTAATGATTGTTTCAGAACTGTTAAATCTGTTTACGCATGGTATATAAATACTATATGTAAATAATTCTCAAAATGGTTATAAAGACTAACTCAATGCCTTTGAAAGTCTTGCGTGGGGACCTTAACTTAAGGCAGCTAACCATTACACAAACATTTACAAAATCTTTCCTGTTATATCTCTAGTATGAAATATCCATTCCAATAAAAAAAACAAAATTGTGTTTATATTCAATAAATAATTTGAGCCCAGGTATAATCTAAATGTAAAAATACATGTTTTTATTTTATTAATAAAACACTGAGGTATAGATAGAAAACGTTTTAGAATTGCAGATATTGAGGTGGAGTAGTTGTAACAGATGTTATTTACCTACGTTATTTGTATTCGAACGGAAAGCAATCTGTTGTCCCCAGTAGTAACGTGAGCAAAATAAACATTCTGTCGCAAGGAGGTACCAAGTGGTCCTGAGGAACCCAATAAACAGGAAATCTTTAGCCAAATAACTGAACATTGCATTTAACGGCAGAACCTGACACGAACACCAGCTGTTTTATAACGCCATTTTTTCATTATTGTTATAACGACTTTCAATAGTATTATATTCATTATTTAAGATGCTGTTTTTTAATCGTATTAGTTTTAATAATAGTAATTATATTTTGTTATGAAGAAGAATAATAATACTTTAACCAAATTAAAATTTTAAAAACCCAGAAAAATTAACGAAAAAAAGAGACTTTAGTTAAACAGATTCAGAACTCATTATTGAGGTTTTATAATTTAGCATTTATATTTTTTGTCATATTTTAAAACAATAGTAAAATTTTTAAGTAAATAAAAGTAATGATATGTTAAAGAATATTATATCTCATTACGTCCAATGTTTCAGACCGACCCAGTTTAAGTTCTCAGACGTAATAGTGACATAAACTATCATAAAAATCAATGGGACTTATATGGTAACAAAAACTTCGCGCAAAATATGTATTATAATATATTTTTGTTCGTTTGCTATAAACTGTGTGGACATAAATAAAAACAAGGCCAGATGTTAATAATATCTACTGTAAGTTTTAAATGATTTTACACATCATACAAATACTATATAATTAGTCAAATTTATTTCGCAACATTACATTACTTTAAACCAATAACTGCTTGTGTTTTAATTGGTATAAGAAAAAATAAAATCCAAACAAAACAATCCATAAAACGAGTAATATTAGAAACGCCATAATAGACCAGTACTGTTTTAACAAAACTGGGTTTTCTTGTACAGTTTCTGACATAGAACATAATACACATTATACAATAAGGTTAGTAGAATACTAGCATTTTTACGTTCGGCATCGTTATAAACTCGGTTAATTATGATTATGATATAACGCAGTAAATTTATTGTGATTATAGTATGATGCATACGTTCTTAGTTTATTATGATACGCTTAATAAAAAAGCTATGACGTTTTAATTTGAAAAATATGTTAAAACAATACAATTTGGGATATTTTTATATATTAGGAAGCCACAACGCTTCTTTGTTTTCAAGCTTTGTTTTTAATTCTTAATTATTCATTTGTTATTGCTGAGCATTACAACAGCTTTGTAAAAGTGCAGTAAAATTATAATTATTGTTTTTCTGTACAAACTATACCTATAGAACGAACTGAGTTATACACGTGAAATTTTACATTAGGCTTCATATTATTAATAAATAATGAGTTAAATAGTGCTAACTACTCTATGAATTTCTGCTTAACATTAGTAACAACTTTTATATTAGTCTAACGGGTAGCAATGATATGGCAATAAGAAAATCACAAATACTAACACATTTGTAATCAAACGGCAGAATCTTGTTCTAATTTAACCTGTAATACACACAATATAGCCTAAAAATAAAATGAGCTGTAATTATAAATGAGCGTTGATTGTAAAATATAAATGCACCTAAAGCAATGAATATTACGGGCAATATAGTCTGGATACAATTATCTGTATGTACAAAACCTGGTCTGACCTAATTACCAAACACTTCACTAAAAAATTGAATTATTTGTAATTCTTTGCGAGAAGGCGAGAGTATAAAGCTGTATATCGTTTATACTATTTATTTTCCAGCTTATTTCACAGTAGTCGTTATTAGATTTTACTAAATAAGGGGAGTTTAAACGACGTATAAGCTACTATCAAGTTTAATTCCAGTATTATGTGTCTTGCAGATGATAAAATTGTGCTTGCTATCATGCATGGTAATCGTAAATCACATTATCGTCGCCGATACGAAGACAAATATCGGAAGAAAACTTTAAAAGCATGCCAATGACTAATGGTGCGCATTCCTATTTATTAGCTTAACGGTGTCAAAGCGTTTTATTCTGCCGAAGATTTCATTGCTGGCCGCTGGGAGAATACAAATTTAAATAAAAATGTATTATTTAGAGCCCGCAGACTCGTGTTAAATACATTTTGGCATGAATAGTCAAGAAATGTATGTTTGATTGAGTATATTAATGTATGGATGTGTATAGTTAAGGATTTCAATTAATAATTTTATGAAACCTAATTTTGTCATGCAATGTTTTAATTGTATAAAATTTTAAATCTATTCCATCATGCGAAGACCATTATATGAATTTGGGATAAAGCCTACATAATTCATCGGGAACCATATTGCTTAAAACGGAAATTAATAGAGATAACATACATTGAATTGGCAGACCAACCAATCAGTCAACCATTAGTCGAGATTGGGCCGCTTTGGTTGCCAATTCTGAAAAAAATGAAATAAAAAAAAACTAATAGTATAAAACGGATCAGATATTTGTAATAAACCTACGTGGAGTCACAATATGGTTTTAAGAAGTTCATCTAATATTAACCAACAATAATAATAAAAAGGCTCATTCCTGTCCTCCTTCCTTTTTTATTTATGCCATCTTTTATTCTTTCTGCCTTGACGATTGCAATTTGCTATTGGCTTCTGGTCAGTCGTAGGTGGTTGGTATTCTGTAGTTCAGTTTTAATGATTAGTGTAGCGTATAGTTTTTGTAATAAGTACATGTTTTAGAGTTAGTGAAGTTGACAGAATTACATGGTGGTTGCGATTCTTGACTTAGGCGTGCCACAAGGTTTTGTTTATGATTTTCTTTATTTTAAAACAAGTTTGCAATTATTTATAAACGTTAGTTATTTACCTGAAGAAGAGATTAAAATTGCAGATTCTCGAAATGTAGTGTTACTGATTTTTTGTTTCACTGTACGATGGTAATCTTTGGAAAAAATCCTGTTTTTCTTCACAATTCTTACATCTTAAAAAATAAACTTTGAACAAAGTATCCCAGGATGAGAAAACATAAAAAACTGAACTATTATTGAGACAACCTCGACAAAATATATTGTTTTTTGTTTGATAGTTACGTTGTAGATGTAACTTACTGAAATATACTTATTATAACAGAATAATATTATATCCCGATAGGTTAAATAAAGTCTGTAATCGCAAACCAGTACTTCCCTGACGTCGAAAACGGTTTCTATAATATGTCCCCCCCCGTCACGTGCCCTTCTGGAACGCTGAGCTATGTGGCCTTTAATTAGGCTAAAGCATGTGCGGGGTGGTGCAGC
The DNA here is from genome assembly GCF_021130785.1 of Homalodisca vitripennis. Classification (NCBI taxonomy): domain Eukaryota; kingdom Metazoa; phylum Arthropoda; class Insecta; order Hemiptera; family Cicadellidae; genus Homalodisca; species Homalodisca vitripennis. Next base: position 41,778 of record NW_025780121.1, on the reverse strand, counting down.
CGTCATAAGGTAAAATATTTCCTTTCATCATAGAATGTAATAACCACCGTCAATCAATCTGTATACTTTCGGAATTTTAACTAACATTCTTCAAAGTACTATGATATATGTTATATATTTCAAATAATTTGAAAAATTTGAAAACATTATTCAATAAATTTTACCGAAAACTACTATGAACGATACCATATTACTCCAAATATCTAACAAATCCAAAGCTTGTTACATTTTTACAAATCTATTACGAACTGGAAAGGGATAAAACTTTTCTTCACTCGTGTACCAAATCTATTACTATTTAGTAAATCTTCCTTATTATCCACGGTTAAAGGATTAAATGTTGAATAAGGTGGATTTTAAAATTATTTTAAAGCTCTCCTTACCAGTGCTTTAAGATAAAAAATAAAATATTATAATGTATGTCTCTGTTCTGAAAGAAAAGTTTAAAAAACTTCTAAAGATATGATCTTGTTAATTTCTCCCAGGATGTTAAGTATCACTCTGATTTTCATGATACACCTTTGAAGCGTTCAAATTATGTTTGAATTTATGTTCTTTTTTCTCCAATATAGGATGCATATAGTGTACCATTTTGAAAATAAAATCCTTTTAACACAGGTGTGAAATTAGTAAGGCAATCCCAACAAGCTAATTTTGGAGAAATAAACCTTCAAATTATAGTCCCTGTTTTAAAATATATATTTTCTTTATATGTTTAAATTTGATATACAAATGTGTCGTTAATAAAAAAATTATAAATTTTTATGATGTTACCTAAAAGAAACCAATCTCGCAATGAATTGATCTATTTGCAAAGAAAATTGATATTAAATGTATTATTTTTTTCACTAGTAAATCTGTAAAAAACACCTAATTTGCAAAGAAATACATACGTATAATGATACCTATATAACAAGTAATTTAAGTGTTTAATTACGAAAAAGTGTTTTTCTGAAGAATACGTAGATAATTTTTATAAGAAATTAATTTATAAAAGATAATAATGTTTTTATAAATGCATAAATAGTGATTAATTATTCCTAAATTGTATAATACATATGCTAAAATAATAAGCGATAAAGTATTTTGTATTTTGCTTCGGACCTGATGATTCTATTACATTGTAAAATCCTACATTTAAAATATTTACTCATGTGCATAGTTAATTACTTATTAAATTAACATTTATTAATACAACTAAATAAAATTCACACTCATTTTCTTTGTTGTTCATTTACTTATATGTATACAATTTATGAGCTTAAATTGTATAGATTTATTTACCAATATATCCAAATACTAATGCATTGTACGTACTTCAATATTCAGTAAACTTCAAAACGAGGCAAGGTAACAATTCGATTTACTTCTCTACTCCTTTTATCATGTATGTGCACCGATTTATCCGAATATTCTGTACTGGTTTGAATACAACATGGCAATCAAAGAGGGCTGCCCCAGAATAGTTAATTAAGTCTTTTATTGGACTGGACTAGTATCTCGCCTGGAAATAACTTTGGACATTTTAGATATAATATCATATGGAAAATCCAGATGGAAGGTATTTGCTGTGGTGGCTGTATCCTTACAATCATACGGCAATTGGAATATTTCATTTTCATTATAAGTTACATCGCATTTGCTATGAAAAGCTTCCTTAGTCTACATTATAGTCACATATAAGACTTCTCTATAACCACTACTTACCTCGCGAATGGTAAAGAACCCATCATTAATATTATAGTAAATGCATCAATTAAAAAGAAAATGCACCATTTTAAATCATCGTATGCTATCTGAGAGTTGTTTCTTAAAGCTGTTTTAGCCAAAATTAGATTTCCTGATAATCTTAAAGACCTTTACAAAATTATGTAGACTAACAAAACTGAATTAGTTGCCAAGTAGCAATTTTTATGATTATTATAATCTACATAAAAATTGCTAGGAAACCTACTTTAATTTTAGATAAAGGTCCAAGCCTGGTCGTTGGAGGTAATGACGTATCCATCTGGAACAATGAGAGAGTGATGAGTATTTCTGAGATTACAAATTTTAAAATCACCACACATAGCAATAAAATCAAATACCTCAGGGTTCTTGTAAGAAACTTGTCAGGTTACATTAAAATTCCAAATTATATTCCCCTTAGAATACTTTGAGTTATGCCACAAAGCAACGAGACGGAATGACATTAATTTTCACTTATTTTAACGACAACAGATTGGAGAAAATAACTCTTCGTTCATACATAATAATTATTTTAAATAATATTTCTATTGGAAACAATTTTTATCTGATTTAGGACAGTTAGGTAGGAGAAAGTAACTTTTTACAATAAAACATAGTTTACTACAATGAAGCATGTATCAAGACCTACTTTTACTTCATTTAAAGAGGCTTTTGAAATGTAAGAATAACGAAATATATGGAAACATGTTACCCAGGTTAATTTTATAGCTTTTTTACGTCATCAAACGTTGTGTTATATTCGCTGAACGTTTTTATATGCATTTTATAATTAGAGGTGGTAGTATGCAACATAGTAACATATATTAAAATATAAATCTGTATGCTTCCTTTAGTTGCTTATGAAATATAGATTAAATTTATAAAGCCTGCAGAAATATGCAACGTATAACGTTATAATTAATTGTTTACCACATGCATTCCTTAATTTTTCGGGGAGCGCTTTTACATTATTTATGGTATTGGTGGAGTAAAATTAAAATACAAAATGATCAAACATCATTAACATAAGGTGAGCAATGAAAGCAAGTGAAATATGTAAAAAAATAAGCAGTTTACGTGTTTCATTTATAGATTTTCTCACTTTGGGAAACCATTATTCCTGCGTGTATTATTAACACATTTATTCGGGCCAAAATGCTAGTTTTGTTGATTAACAAATGTATATATTTTGTGCATTTAATATATAAATGCAAATATTTTATTTTTGTGATAAAGTACGTAATACAATCATTATTTAATGTATTTTATTTTAGTTTTTATTTATAGTTATTAGACATATTTACTCCTTAACACTTTCTAAAACTTCTTTATATTATATTTATTATTCTACTACTAATGTTCAGTCAACGACCTTTCTATACTAATTATTTTTACGGTAACTAAAATAAATACATTAATTATATATTTACAAGAGATAAAGATTAGTTTTAAGGTAGTATGCATTTCTAATAATTTGTTTTGAATAATACTTTATATCTTTCATCAAGTTTTTCTAAAAGTTTTTATGCATATCTCCGTAGAAATTATTAGGAATATAAAACATTCAATAGTAATGAAGTAATAAAACTGTTTGGAGAAAAATTTTAACTTTGTAAAATAAATATTTAATTTAAAACAGACAAAAGTTGTTATGGCCCAGTATATTATAGGCTTCACAATCCGCAGCAACTAAAAACACAGACAACACATAGAGCTCACATTAAGTGAAGTTACTGGCTATATACACGTTTAAAATTGTTGCTTGGAATTTTTGTTAGGTTTACTCATGTACCGATTAGAGAGTATGGTCTATTGGCGGGTGAATTAGGCACTAATATTAATTTCCATACATGTAATTTAGCCATAAAACTAGTAAAATTTTACAGTAATTAATAAAAACCGAACACAATTTATCACAGATATCACAGAGCTTCTATTCTAGATGAATTAAGCAAAGTGGAAAAAACAGTATAAAGAATTAAAAGATATTTACCTTTTATGGATACACAAAATATTAAGTAAATAGTGAAATAATATACGTAAAATATATGGACATTAAACCCATTTTTAACTCTCTCCGGCAGCCAAAGAATTATTGGGTCTGCTTAAATGAGTGATCGGCTTTAATAAGGTTTAGTTAAACATATGGCTAGACATGCAGTGGAACCTTTTTATACAAAATTTCAAACATCTGGAAGTTATCGTATTTGAGACATATATACGCAGATATGCAAAGAGACAAAATATATTTTCAATCCCCTCTTGGGAACCCATTTTTTTAAATTATCATTTAATGACATTACAGTTATAAAATGAGTTAATAAGAACAATTACGTCATTCACTATCTGTTTAGAAATACCTACAAATGATCATGTATTTTTTCGTTATTGTCCAAAATGCATTAAAAAGCTGTTTTAATATGGATGAACAACGTTACACGCTCGTGTGAAAACCCGGTTTATGAATATGTTGGAACGTAACTAAAAAATATCTTACCTATGTTTTAAAATAAAACCTCATCTTTTTAGAAAGATTTAAAGTTGAGATTTAACGTAAGTACATTGTTAAAATAATATTACGAATTTATTACATTTATTTACAATATAGAATTGGTGTAATACGTTATATACTAACAAGTGTGAACTTTTAAAGTATGAAATGAGTAATATAATGTTTATAAATATGTTTTAGTGAGTTTAATACGTTTTTAAGATTTTAAAATGATATAAATCTTGTTTAGCGTATATTTTTATACTATTCGTTACTACATAGTTTTAGGTCAATTATATTTAGAAAAAAAAAACACTAAAGCAAAAATCACACGCCGCCTCTGGCAGTAACATGGACCTGCGTCACAATATATCTCCTAAAGTACTACTTTACGGCTTGGGGCAACTTTATGGGCTCTCTGGTACAAAAAGTAGATATGGCGGTTTATGGGGCTGTGTGACATGATGAAGGGTTTAAGTAAGTAAGTAAAGGATTCAGGAATTTTTTACAGTAACATCTGAAAGAGCTCCATCATTCTCTGATAAGAAGGAGTAATGGTTTAAACAAAATTATTTGTAGTAATGAACTATTACTTTAACGATCAGTAAGCAGTTTAAAAAAATCCTAGCTTAACTCACAAATAAATCATGTTTTAGCGCCAGCTTACCATATACAGATAATAATAATATAAATTTTGTTCATTATTACCTAAGTACCTGGAGGTGTTATTTAGTGTGCAAAGAGTGGGAAAATATAATATGAGGAAATATTTATCATTGCATCTTTCCTTCTCGTTGACTCTCATTTCAAATTCGACCAAAACTAGTTGATTTGATTTTTCTTATTGAAAGTTTTTTATGTTTCAAATAGTAGTTTAGGGAGACCCCGTTTAAGTCTTAATGAATACCAAAGCATAAATTTTGAGAGAGTGCACTTTTGGCCAGGTGGATCCTTTTTTTTTAAGGAGGCATTTGGTGATAATATGTTATCTCTAAATATTTAAATAATTATAAAACCTTAGAGTGTTTTTACTTGTGCTCAAAGCAGATCTACTACATAAGAGAGATATATTGGGTAAAAATTAATAAAATAAATATTCAATCTATTTTAAAGCCTAGATGTATGGAATTCAAGAGTATTGCTGTAAACTTAGAAAAAAACAACAACAACTTTCTACGCAAGGTGCATACTGTAAGGTTTATTGAGTTTAAAGCTAAAAATACAAACTTTCTGTGGAGCCCAAGTAGCGGTTTGCAGAAAACATGGCATTATTTTCTATGCATTATAAAATAGCCGCTTCTATCTCGAATAATGTATGTTGTTGAAAAAGCAAAATACGAGGTTTGTAAGAATCAATTTTATATATATGTGTGTGTGTGTGTGTGTGTGTGTGTGTGTGTGTGTGTGTGTGTGTGTGTGTGTGTGTGGTGTGTGTGTGTGTGTGTGTGTGTGTGTGTGTGTGTGTGTGTGTGTTTTAATAACGATAGGGAAACTCTTAATGCACCATCAGCGTATTCCACTGGTGAATGTATATCACGCCTACTAACCACCTCAGCGACCCAGACGTTCCTTCCTCTCCAGACAACTGTCATACAGTACATCAGAATGGACGTTACAGTCCATCGGTTTCACTATTTTTACTTTACAGTTTTTGGAATCGCCCTTTCTAGCTTGAAAGAGATGATTTGATGGGTCAGAGAGATCACATTTAATTTATATTTACCAATTTTTATTACGATCAATTTAAATGCAGAAGATTTAGCACAGTAGATTGATTGCATAAACTACAAACAATGGATTTTCACTATGGATCAGTTTGTGTATCTACAGTTTTTTATTAACCCTGAAATATACATATTTCTGTTTATTTCCTATGCTATATTCAATTGTAATTAATTTAATTTAATAAATTAATACTTTAAAAACGGTTTTATTTACAAATAATCAAAACCTCTAACATACCACCTAAAAAAAGTTACACAATTCTATGAACCCATAAATTTAGTTAAGAGTATAGTTTAAAAAGACTGTTTGCTTCAATAAAATATATTTGACAAGAGCCCCCAAACTTAGCTATTTGTTACATGTGAATATTTATAGAGTTTTTCTACGAATTATTCATATCATATTAAGTTAATGCATTTATAGCTCGTGGGTGCTACTACTGATAAATATTACTTGCGTGTAGAAGGCTCCAAGGTCACTTATTAATTGTCTTGAATATATAAACATATTCAGACTTTTTACTGGTATCTATGGAACATCAGGATATCCAGAAATATTGTGTTGTACGAATTGTCCCTCGATGGCTACTTCATTTAAATGGTTGAGCCGAACGATGATCTCAACTATGTCATTGACATATACAACAGAAAAAGATCCGATAAAAATTAAATCGTTATCGTAATGTCATAGACATATGTTAAATGAATAAACAGTGTTTTTCCATAAATACGTTGCAATAGGGAAATTAATAATAATGTACCTCTACATTTATAGAATTCTTAAATTTGTATCTACTGCTCTCAATATACAGGGTGTCAATTAAGTCTGGAACCTCTTTTTTTAATTTTTGAACCATAATAGAAAGAAATACCAAAGTTCACGACGTGCTTACTGGTGATAGTAACGCAACACACCTGCCCAATTAACCGACCGGATAATCCCTTTGGGGGACGGTTTCACAAGGAGTCAGACATAATTCTTAAATAGCAGCATAGGTCAAGTTTGGTATCAAATTAAAGGTCTTACTTAGCAGAGTACAATGCTGCAAACCGGACTTCAAAAGAATTCTTCTTCTAACAAGATATAATTACTATTATTAAACTAGTACGATTAAAAACAGCATCTTATGTAATGAATATAATACTATTGAAAGTCGTTATAACAATAACGAAAAATGGCGTTATAAAACAGCTGGTGTTCGTGTCAGGTTCTGCTGTTAAATGCAATGTGCAGCTGTTTGGCTAAAAATTTCCTGTTTATTGGGTTCCTCAGACCACTTGCGACCTCCTGCGACAGAATGTTTATTTTGCTCACGTTACTGGGGACAACAGATTGCTTTCCGTTCGAATACAAATAAAGTAGTAAATAACATCTGTTACAACTACTCCACCTCAATATCTGCAATTCTAAAACGTTTCTACCTATAACTCCGTGTTATATTAATGACATAAAAACCTATATTTTTAAGTTTAAATTTTATTTGGGCTAAAATTATTTATTGAATATAAACATAGTTTTTGTTTTTTTATTGAAATGGATATTTTATACTAGAGATATAACAGGAAAGATTTGGTAAATGTTTGTGTATTGATTAGCTGCCTTAATTTAAGGTCTCCAAGTGTGACTTTTCAAAGGCATTGAGTTAGTCTTTCTAACCCATTTTTGAAAACTATTTACATACAGGGTGACAATTAAGTCTGGAACCTCTTTTTTAATTTTTTAAACCACAATATAAAAAATACGAAAGTTCACACGTGCTTACTCGTGATAGTAACTCACACATCTGCACAATTACTGACCGGATAATCCCTTTGAGGGACGGTCCACAAGGAGTCAGACAAAATTCATAAACAGCAGCATAGGTCACGTTTGATATCAAATTAAAGGTCTTACTTAGCAGAGTACAATGCTGCAAACCGGACTTCAAAAGGTGGATTCATTCAGTAGTTATAGCTATTTGAATTTTAAAACAATTGAACAATGTAAAATTATTAATTATTACAAGTAAACTCCAATTCTTAAGTACCTGTGATCAAAGCAAGTGTTCAAAATGTTCCCCCCCCTTGCGGACCGTCCCCCAAAGGGATTTATCTGGTCGGTAATTGGGCAGATATGTGCGTTACTAATCACCAGTAAGCTGTAACATGTCATTTTTACTGGGGGTTTAAATAAGGCATTTTTATTTTTTTTTGAGGGGAAAATATGTTTTTATTTTAATGACATGTTATGATTTTTATTTCTTCCCCCTACAATTATTCTCCAGTAGCCCAACATCAACGCAGGAGACGTCAGCTGGCGGGGTCCGGCTCGACCGGGTAAGGCGGAGTTTTCAGGATACATCCGCCGGAGTTCGCTTCAAGGGCTGAAGCTCCTTACAGCGGATACCCCATGTACTACAGTACGTAAATACGCTGTGCCCTGGCTTCCTCGCTCTCTCTCGGTCGCTGTCTCTCGGTCGGTGCCTAGCAGTCTGAGTCGGAGTCGCCGCCCCCCCCCACGTACGCCACGATAAGGTGCAAGTAAGTAGCTACTTATTTACCTGCCAAAAAAACACGCTTTTACACCTGAAACTTGCCTAGTCACTAACGATAGGATAAGTACGCGACATTACGTACTTAAGCTGCTAACGGAATATAATTATAGATATAAAGTGTAGCAAGAAAGTAGATCAGTACGAATAGGATTAGATTCTATCACTAGTAAAGAAGAGTTTGAATTTAGTTTTTACTTAATTTATCGTTTCTTTTCGAAGCCGCTGGGTCGCTTGACGTACGTTGGCACCAGTGTTCCTGAACTTCGGGCTAGGCGTAATTTAATTTAGCTTTTATTTAGTTTATCGTTTCTTTTCGAGGCCACTGGGTCGCTTGACGTACGTTGGCACCAGCGTTCCTGAGCTTCGGGCTAGGCGCAATTTAATTTAGTTTTACTTAATTGTCGTTTCTTTTCGAGGTCGCTGGGTCGCTTGACGTACGTACGATGGCACCAGCGTTCCTGAATTTTGGACTAGGATCGAACGTAGTTTTAGTGTTTATATTTAATTTTTAATTTAGTTTATCGTTTTCTTTTCGGAGGCCGCTGGGTCGCTTGACGTACGTTGGCACCAGTGTTCCTGAACTTCGGGCTAGGCGTAATTTAATTTAGCTTTTATTTAGTTTATCGTTTCTTTTCGAGGCCACTGGGTCGCTTGACGTACGTTGGCACCAGCATTCCTGAGCTTCGGGCTAGGCGCAATTTAATTTAGTTTTACTTAGTTTATCGTTTCTTTTCGAGGCCGCTGGGTCGCTTGACGTACGTTGGCACCAGCGTTCCTTAGTTTCGAGCTCTAGGCGAGCTAGGCGCGATTTCGAGCGAGCTAGTGTTTAGCTTTTTATTTAGTTCATCGATTCTTTTCGAGGCCGGCTGGGTCGCTTGACGTACGTTGGGCACCAGTGTTTCCTTAGTTTTCGAGCTCTAGGCGAGCTAGGCGCGATTTCGAGCGAGCTAGAGTTTACATTTAGCATTTATTTAGTTTATCGTTTCTTTTCGAGGCCGCTGGGTCGCTTGACGTACGTTGGCACCAGTGTTTCCTTAGTTTCGAGCTCGAGTCGAGCTAGGCGCGAATTTGAGTGAATTAGTGTTTACATTTAGCCTTTATTTAGTTTATCGTTTCTTTTCGAGGCCGCTGGGTCGCTTGACGTACGTTGGCACCAGTGTTCCTTAGTTTCGAGCTCGAGTCGAGCTAGGCGCGCGAATTTGAGTGAATTAGTGTTTACATTTAGCCTTTATTTAGTTTATCGTTTCTTTTCGAGGCCGCTGGGGTCGCTTGACGTACGTTGGCACCAGCGTTCCTTACTTTTCGAGCAACTAGTCGAGCTATGTGTGATGATTTCGAGCGAACTAGTGTTCGCATTTAGATTTATTTAGCTGTCATTTATTTTTTTTGGCCGCTGGGTCGCTTGACGTAAAGTTGGCTCCAGCGTTCCTCGTTTTCGAGCTTCAGTTGAACTAACAACTGTCGTATTAGGGGACGTTTAGGTGGTGGAACAGTCATCCTAAAGCAAATGCTGACGCCTTCCCTCTATTCCCTTTCGTTTCCGAGTCTTGCGATGATGAAAGCATGTTGATCCGTTGATCATCGGTGCTGTATTTTTTGCTTCGGCTTTTGGTTTTACACTAATTCGGTTCTGAGCTGAACTTGGAAACTACCCCTCCCTTTCGAACCCCTGGATTTTTACCCCTCTCGACTGTTCTATCCGTTGTCTTAGGGTTTATATATTTTATAAACTATCCCTGACCCGAATAAACGTTATAAATTTGGCGCCTGAACAATTGGACGAAATTAAACGATAGTTTTCTGAAAATCTAATTTAGTTTTCCGATTATTTAAGGAAATTAGTTTAAAATGTTTGAAAACGTTATATTTTGCAAGTTCTTTGCAGTTTTACGCTGGCTGTTAGGAGTATTTTATATCTTGCCAACCTCAAACAAAAGGGTCGATTTAGATAAGGCTAACGATACTAAGGGTGATAAAGATACCCCTGTACCATTGTCAACAGAAACCCGACCTTCGGCGACACTTAATATTCCCACTAGGCAACCGGAAACAATAAAAGATAAATCCCCGACGGAAAACGACCCATATGTTGGATGGGTCTATCGCTTAGACAAAACCCAACTACGCAACGAATTATTAAAATACAATCTTGATAGTGAGGGAAAAGTTGACGAATTAAGAAAACGATACGTAGCATATTTACGGTCGGATAAATTAAACGACTTCAGAGCGTGAGGTCGAGAACGAAAATAATACGATGGACTATGCGGGCGTATTAGGAGGCAATTCCGTATCTCACACCCACAGGGTACTGAGCAGCAACGATCAAAACGAAAGCATGGCTCTTCGTGAAATTCTTGGACTCCCCCCTAACGCTGACAGCAGAACCCTAAGGGAAATGATTTTATCGTTAAAAACCACTAGCGAATCCCAGCCTTCAGCTAATGGCACGATGGGAACTCCGCACACAAATGTACATAGCCACCAATCGATGTTACCGGACTATTCACTTCCGACTTACAAACAAACGAATCCGGTCGGACTACAAAAACGATCAGGTTGTTTTGATCTGCAGAATGACTCGCCTAACTTATGCAACCTAGTAAGAAAATGGAATCTTCGTTTTGACGGAGTGAAAGGACCGATCTCGTTCTTAGAGAGATTGGATGAGCTACTCGACGCGTACGGCATTGAACGAAACGACATCCTTACAGCCTTGCCAGAGATTTTCCAAAACTCTGCACTTCTGTGGTATAGGAACAATAAGGACTTATGGAACAATTATGTGGATTTTCGGAGGGACTTTGAAACACAGTTTCTTCCTCCTGGATACAAGCAAAATCTTGACGACGAGATCCGGAAGCGTACACAAGGTCAAGAGGAGCAATTTAAAGACTTTGTCGTGGCTTTAATGACATTAATGCGCAGAAGGGGGTCGTTAACACTAGACGAAAAACTCAATATTTTATATTCAAACATGCGTCCCGAGTATAAACTTACGATGAAACGACAAGAATGTAGGACCATATCTGATATGATTCACCAGGCTGAGCAGTATGAAGAATATTTGAGGGCCCGAAACACTTACCGGCCTCCTCCACTGCCGTCACTCGCACTAGTGCCAGAGACGGCATACTGTGCAAAGAAGAAGTTTGATAAATCTCACGAAGCGTCTGCGGTTAGCGAGAACGGCGTCACAAAGACAAAACCCGCTCAAGTAGAGAACGAAATGAGTTGCACCATTCATGGCGAAGTGAACCACACACGCAAAGACGGACGACAGAAACCAAAATTGGTCAAACCTAACGTTCAAAAAGATAAACGTGAGCTTAACGTGAGGTTCCAAACCCCAGTTAACGCGGTGAGGCGTATACGCGACGACACCATATGTTGGAACTGCGAAAAAAGGGGGCATTTTTTTCGAGAATGCCAGAGGCCCAAGACCTTGAGGTGTTTTTATTGTAAGCGACAAGGTATAGCAACTACCGCTTGCAATTGCCAGACGGGAAACGGTCGGTGGACTCAGCCCGAGAAGGGGTCACCTGAGTCCCAACCGAAGAAATTAAGAACGACCCCAGAAGACTGGCAGAGTTGGCTTCGCACAATAGCGAATTTTTCTGGATCAGTACAGAGCAGCAAAAACATGGACAGCAGACCACACATCGAAATAGAAATCTACGGTAGCATATTTTCTGCTCTAATAGATACTGGAGCAACGATTTCAATGGTGGGAAAGAGACTAGCTGAGCATTTGAGAAGAAACGGAAATGTACCATTTAAACGCCCGATGAAAATCCGGATGGCTGATGGCTCACAGACATCGTTAGAAGAATATTATACGTTCGAAGGCTTGATCTCCTATAGAGATACGACGCATACGTTCGAAGCACTTTGCGTGCCGTCACTTACTTCGGACCTGATAGTTGGTGTCGATTCGATTGAATCGTTGGGGTTGCTGACATACGATTTCCCTCCCCAGACCCAACATGAACGTAATATCTTCTTAAAGAAGAGTGATGTAGGGGATGTTAGCGGATTAAATCAGCTATCAGAAGATGAACATGAGGATTTAGAACAATTTCTAACAGAGGAGTTGCCTAAATTCGATGATGTTACGGGTAAAACAACACTAGTCGAACACAATATTCGCTTGATCGATAATACACATATTAAACAAAGATACTATACGAGAAACCCAGTCTATGAGCAACCAATTGAACATATAGGATCCTTTACGGCTGAAAATTGTTCAGCTCAGAAAAAGAAGGCAGGTAAACAGAAGACCACGTCAGGAAGAAAATTACAGATGAATCCAATGATGTAGGGATGGTTAATAGGAACCGTTGGTACAAGAGGCTATACAAGATGGCCGCAAAGGGTGACTCGAATCTGGTTATAAAAGATGGGAACCTCTATCGTCGAGTGATCGTAAAAGGAAATAACGGATGCAGGCAAGCCCACTGGAAAATGTGTGTTCGCGAGGAGGACCGCCCGAAAGTACTGCAAGAAAATCACGACATTGAAACTGCAGGTCATTTGGGTGTTAGAAAAACCGCCTTAAAGCTCTCCCAGTGTTATTACTGGCCAGGTTGGTTTCGTGACGTAAAGGCATACGTAAAAAAATGTCTGATATGTCAACGATATAAAGTTGAGCAAACGAAGCCCGCCGGGAAGATGTATTTTCGTAAGCCACAAGGTCCGTGGTACACGGTTACAGCAGATATAGTGGGCCCCTTACCACGATCGAAGAAAGGAAATCGGTTTATATTAGTATGTCAAGATTACTACAGCAAGTGGTTAGAATTTAGTCCACTTAGATCGGCCACGGCAGCTAATGTGGTAAAGAATTTCAAAGAGATGATTTTGTTCAGATACGGTGCACCCAGCGTTTTAATAACCGATAATGGGTCACAATTTGTTTCGAAAATTTTTCGGGATCTTTGTAGGGACTGGAACGTCGACTTGTCAACTGACGGCCCCTTATAGTCCTCAGAGCAATCCAGTAGAACGTTTCTAACCGCGTCATCAAAACCTTGATATCGCAATTCGTCGGTGAGGACCACCGATTGTGGGATGCTAAACTAAGTGAGTTTAGGTATGCATTAAATACAGCGAACCATGAATCGACAAAATTCACGCCAGCCATGCTTAACTTTGGACGCGAGCTGAGACTGCCTAAAGCAATATGTGGACCTGCATTTGAGTACTCCGTCGACCAGGAAACGACTACACGAGAAGAACGACACGAACAACGAATGGAAGAATTTAAAAGGATTTATCAAAGCTGTCATCGCAATTTAGCCCGTGCCTTCCAGAGGCAGTCACGATATTATGACCTCAGGCGACGAGATCATAATCTCCGTGTTAGACAGTTGGTCTGGAAAAGACATCACACCCTATCTTCAGCTCCTGACGCGTATGCATCGAAGCTGGCGCCTCGTTTTGTGGGCCCTTTCGAAGTAATTATGTTTAAAGGCCCAAATATCGTCGAGTTGAAAGACCGTTCAACAAACAAAACTCAAACGGCCCACGTAAAAGACGTAAAAACGTATACAGGATCCAACTGATAGAAATCGAAAGTTTAACTTTTTTCTCATTTTGTTTCCCCGAAGTGGGTGGGGGATGTAACATGTCATTTTTACTGGGGGTTTAAATAAGGCATTTTTATTTTTTTGAGAGGAAAATATGTTTTTAGTTTAATGACATGTTATGATTTTTATTTCTTCCCCCTACAATTATTCTCCAGTAGCCCAACATCAACGCAGGAGACGTCAGCTGGCGGGGTCCGGCTCGACCGGGTAAGGCGGAGTTTCAGGATACATCCGCCGGAGTTCGCTTCAAGGGCTGAAGCGCCTTACAGCGGATACCCCATGTACTACAGTACGTAAATACGCTGTGCCTGGCTTCCTCGCTCTCTCGGTCGCTGTCTCTCGGTCGGTGCCTAGCAGTCGGAGTCGGAGTCGCCGCCCCCACGTACGCCACGATAAGGTGCAAGTAAGTAGGTACTTATTTACCTGCCAAAACACGCTTTTACCTGAACTTGCCTAGTCACTAACGATAGGATAAGTACGCGACATTACGTACTTAAGCTGCTAACGGAATATAATTATAGATATAAAGTGTAGCAAGAAAGTAGATCAGTACGAATAGGATTAGATTCTATCACTAGTAAAGAAGAGTTTGAATTTAGTTTTTACTTCTTTGTTTAAAGGTTATTTTTGACGATGGAAGGATTGTGAAGGAAAACAGGATTTTTCCGGACATTTGCCATCGTTCACTGTTTTCTTGTTTCACTGAACGATGGCAAATGTCCGGAAAAATCCTGTTTCCTTCATAGTTTTACTTAATTTATCGTTTCCTTTCGAGGCCGCTGGGTCGCTTGACGTACGTTGGCACCAGTGTTCCTGAACTTCGGGCTAGGCGTAATTTAATTTAGCTTTTATTTAGTTTATCGTTTCTTTTCGAGGCCACTGGGTCGCTTGACGTACGTTGGCACCAGCGTTCCTGAGCTTCGGGCTAGGCGCAATTTCATTTAGTTTTACTTAATTGTCGTTTCTTTTCGAGGTCGCTGCGTACGTACGATGGCACCAGCGTTCCTGAATTTTGGACTAGGATCGAACGTAGTTTAGTGTTTATATTTAATTTAATTTAGTTTATCGTTTCTTTTCGAGGCCGCTGGGTCGCTTGACGTACGTTGGCACCAGTGTTCCTGAACTTCGGGCTAGGCGTAATTTAATTTAGCTTTTATTTAGTTTTATCGTTTCTTTTCGAGGCCACTGGGTCGCTTGACGTACGTTGGCACCAGCGTTCCTGAGCTTCGGGCTAGGCGCAATTTAATTTAGTTTTACTTAGTTTATCGTTTCTTTTCGAGGCCGCTGGGTCGCTTGACGTACGTTGGCACCAGTGTTCCTTAGTTTCGAGCTCTAGGCGAGCTAGGCACGAATTTGAGTGAATTAGTGTTTACATTTAGCCTTTATTTAGTTTATCGTTTCTTTTCGAGGCCGCTGGGTCGCTTGACGTACGTTGGCACCAGTGTTCCTTAGTTTTCGAGCTCGAGTCGAGCTAGGCGCGAATTTGAGTGAATTAGTGTTTACATTTAGCCTTTATTTAGTTTATCGTTTCTTTTCGAGGCCGCTGGGTCGCTTGACGTACGTTGGCACCAGTGTTCCTTAGTTTCGAGCTCGAGTCGAGCTAGGTGCGAATTTGAGTGAATTAGTGTTCGCATTTAGTTTTTATTTAGTTCATCGATTCTTTTCGAGGCCGCTGGGTCGCTTGACGTACGTTGGCACCAGCGTTCCTTACTTTCGAGCACTAGTCGAGCTATGTGTGATTTCGAGCGAACTAGTGTTCGCATTTAGATTTATTTAGCTGTCATTTATTTTTTTTTTGGCCGCTGGGTCGCTTGACGTAAGTTGGCTCCAGCGTTCCTCGTTTTCGAGCTTCAGTTGAACTAACAACTGTCGTATTAGGGGACGTTTAGGTGGTGGAAACAGTCATCCTAAAGCAAATGCTGACGCCTTCCCTCTATTCCCTTTCGTTTCCGAGTCTGCGATGATGAAAGCATGTTGATCCGTTGATCATCGGTGCTGTATTTGCTTCGGCTTTTGGTTTTACACTAATTCGGTTCTGAGCTGAACTTGGAAACTACCCCTCCCTTTCGAACCCTGGATTTTACCCCTCTCGACTGTTCTATCCGGTGTCTTAGGGTTATATATTTTTATAAACTATCCCTGACCCGAATAAACGTTATAAAGCACGTGTGAATTTTGATATTTTTTATATTGTGGTTTAAAAATTAAAAAAGAGGTTCCAGACTTAATTGACACCCTGTATTTAAAAGTAAAATTACAATGGTGGAAACTATGCACCAGAGTAATAATAGTAGTTTCAAAGAATCTGTACAACTTTGTATGTCCCAGAGACCTGTCGACAAATTAACAACGTCAAACTGATGAAATGGCCCGCGGGTTTAATTACGTGTAAACTGATGGCAAAACGTTGGCTATTTATCACCGTTATTCTAATTTTATCACGGTTCCAAACAGTACATTACCCAATAAATTCAATATTAATATTTATTACTTATCACAGATCTGACGTTAAATTTAAATATATAATTATCAGAATCGCTTTATGATTATATAATACGGGTTGGTATGTACGTGGGTTTTCATGGCAATGCTCCAGTTTTATTATTAACAATGAACAGCAGTATAGCATACATATTTTGACTTGTAACATAAAAATTTACACAAAAAATTAATTCAGATGATCTCATAATATAATGATGCTAAATTGTAATTACTTATAGCAATCACAATATATTTAAATATTTTTTAGGAAAATTTTTTAAATATAATATATTATCCAGGTATAAGCTTAAGAAATGTAATAATACTATAGCTCGTTTACTATAACTGGAAATTGTAGCCCATTTAAAGAAAATCTAAAAAATACATAACCAAGATAAATATACATGGCCATTTTCCATTGAAACAGTTTCTATGTACAATATGTAAAATAAAATTCAGCTCTTTATCCCTTGGCTCAGTTTGTACTAGTTTTAAAATTTACATGTGTGTTTTTCAAATAAAGGGTTTGTTTTAACGTGGATTGTATTGGTATTTTACCCTTAGTCAGGAGAAAACACTTTAAACGGAGTCTGTTCCTAGACTACAATTTAAATAATTTTATAAATCAACTTTTCAAACTCTGCTCGTTCAGTATCCAGAAGCACTTAAATACATGAAGTATTCATTATCTAAACACTTAACGCATAATGAAACTTTTCTTTTACATCTTAAAATATATACAATATGTATATGAAATTACATATACATAACGGGTTAGCCAGTGAAACGGGAAGATTGGAGATGGCCTTGACAGTTGGAATGTGAGTGGTGGGGGTGATAGTGGCCAGCTCCTTTCTACCTGCGTGTCCCGCAATTTAGATGAGATGGATCGTTGGACGGGTGAACATCGCGGCTACGCTGTTAAGCATATTATACGAATGGTGAGAGTTTGGTGAAATGAACGACATGCTTTTCTACGCCATTTCAACATACCGCGCAACAGGCCTGTTCCTTCCGATAACGCAATTCGTTTGTGGATAAACAAACTGGATTAACGTCTAAAAAATGAGGTGGGAGTTCGAACCCCTCAAAATATCGCTACTGTTCAACAGGCAATAATCAGAAGCCCACGCCGATCTGCCAAACAACATGCTCTACGCCTTGGAATAAGTAACAATTCAGTGAGAAGGATTCTTTATCAAGATTTAAATTCTCACCCCATACAAAATACAGATTGTGCAATATATCAAACCAACATCAGAAGCGATTACAATTTTATGAGGAAATGGCCAGAAGACTTAAAGAAAATGACGACCAAGTAAACAACTTGTACATGAGCGATGAGGCGCATTTCCACCTCTCTGGTTTTGTTAATAAACAAAACTTCAGATAATGGTCGGAGGAAATTCCTGGCGCACTTCATAAAACGCCTTTTCATGCTGATGAGCCGGGTCAAATTCTCGTGCCCCTTTCGGTTTTCCCGACTCTTTTTTGTTATAGTGTTTTATTTTGTTGTTGATGTTTGCTCTCGTTGACTCTTCGAGGCTTTGGTGTCGTCTGCGACTGGATCGAGAGAGTAGCGACTTTCACTTCTGTTCAGACCGTTACTAGTGAAGTTTATTTTGTTTTTACCCTTTTATTTAGTTTTGGGTTTTGTTTTGGGTTTTTTTTTGCCCCAAATGTCTGGCTAAACACGGCTGTGTCCACTGACGAGAGTGAGTAACTGTTCGCTATTTATATTTTACTTATATTTGTTCGTTTAGCAGGTTAACCTCAATAAGCGTGTGGTTCTGAATTTAAGTTATAGGTTCTGGGGATTCTAGTTTTGTATTTATTAGTTATGTGTTATTTAGTAACTTGTCTCCTTTTTCCTCCCAGCCTTAGGAGGCCGCTAAATTGTTTTTTTACTGACCCTTGAAACTGGCAACTTTAACTTTTCCCATTGTTTTTGTTTCTTAGGCTAACTGTTATTTGGGGGAATTTAAATTAGGATTTATGTTTTCCGGATTTAACTTTTTATTCTGTCAACTCTAGGCAAACTGTTTTCACCCTGTTTCTAAGTTTAAGTTTTTAGCCTAGATAGGCCTAGAGTTTAATATAAGCCTAGATCAAAGGGTTTCTTAGGCTATCTTTTGTTTCCCTAAATTTTCAGGGGGGATTTACCTTATTATAGCTGCAGGGAGCTTTTCCCCTGCTTTTTCAGAAAGTTTCAGCTAATTCGGTTTAGGAATTAACTCTACATAGTGTATTTTATAAGTTTTTTCCATAATTTTAGTTTCCTTGGTAGTTGTCTTGTATTATGGTTATTATTTTTTTTTATGTACCACCAAATGTTTATATTAAGCTCTCTCTGCTTGACCCAGATGTCCCTGCTACTTTTACTAAAGGTTCCTACTCCTTTTGTGCTTGCTTTTACTTACTGTTAGTCTTTAAAGTTGAAATTCTGACCTTATCTTAATTTTGTTGTACTTGGTTATATGAGTTTCTTTTGTTTTTTTAAACCAAAGGTTTTCTAGACTTACCTTTTGTTTTGTACTGTACTATTACTTATGTCACAGCAGTTAATTATAACTTAACCATGTAATTTCCTGTATATTTATTGATTATAATAGTTTTACCTTCTAAATTTTTTTTTTACTATTTTCTTTTTTTTTCACTCTTAATTCTTAACTTTTATTCTTTTGAATTGTTTTCATGTACCCAGGGCTTCTAAAACTTGTTTATACACTTTTACTTTGTTGAAATGTTTACCTAGCAAGACAGGCTATAGAAGCACTCTGTGCTTGCAAGGGTTCACGAGCTCCAGCTCCAATGTCCGCCTCTCCCATGATTCTTGGGCCGGATCCTTACACCGGTGCCATGGCGGGCTACTAAGGTTTTCCTACCTGAGGACATTATTTCTCTGTGATACCCTGCTGTGATATTGTCTCAGTGTGCCTGTTATTTAAGTATTGTTATCCAGTTTGTTATCTAGTTTTAAGTAGTTAAGTTTAGGTTAATTCTATCCTTTCAGGAACCCGCCCTGTGCCACAGGACTCCGGGTGATTTTGGCTTGTCCTGTTTGAAATTTGGCGCTCTAAATTCTATCTAACTTAAATTTATAAAGATTTTTAATTTTATCCATAAGTCTGGGTTGACCACTTATAGTTTTGTTCTCCAGGTGCTCCTGAGTAGGCAACCTTTCTGGGTAGTTTTGTCTGCGTTTGTCCCCTTGTTTTTTTTTCTTCTCAAATATATATATATTTTCACTATGGCTGGCCATCCACGTTCTTTCTTTGCCTTTCCTTGCTCTCTCTCCGTGAGTCGGGCCCCGCTCCGCTCCAATGGGAGCACGTTCTTTGTTAAGCTAGCTTGGTACGGGCGAGCGGAAGCGGGGTGTGGCTCACTGAAAACGTGACGGTTTGGTGCGCAATGTCAGCAAGAGGTATCAAAGGCCCATTTTTTTTGACGATATCAATGGAAGTGCTGTGACTGTTAACTCTATGCGTTACGTTGCAATAATCCAGAACTTTCTTACACCACAACTCTCTCATTTTCCATTGAATGAACACAAAATGTTCCAACAAGATGGGGCAACAAGCCACACTGCAAGAGTTGCTATGAATGCTGTAAATCCTTTGTTTCACAGGTGGCGTCATTTGCCGAAACGGGGATATCCCTTGGCCCCCTCGCTCTCCTGATTTGACAGCCTGTGACTTTTTTCTATGGGGTTATTTAAAAACAAGAGTTTTTCAGAAAGATCCACCTAGAACTACCCCTCCCCTAAAGATAGGAACAATTTGTTTATCAGTTTAACAACATTTTAACAATATAATACAATAGAAGAGATAACTCATTTGTATATTGACGTGTATATGTTTTATTAAAAATTTACTTTATGATTTTAATAACACGATAAACAAATTATTAAATGTCTACATATCGGTTTTATGAATTAAAACTAGTTGTCTATAGATAGATTATAAACAATAAACACATATTTAATTAGTATTCCTGGAACATTTGTCATATATAACAAAAAATATAAGTAACTCGTAGTAAAATAAATTTAATCAAACACAAAAATCTCTTGCCAATATGGCTGTTTCACACAACCTAGCCATTACCAGTGCGGGTGTCTGTGACCGTTAACTGGCGCCATCTACCGTGTAACAACGAAAAGTAATACATGAAATAACGTAACAAATTATTCAATTAAAAATATTATTAACCATAGTAATAATTATTATAATTTCTATAGCACATTTTCACGAAACTAAAAAATATCATAAATATTATATTATACTCTATAAAACTTATATTATAAAATATATTTATAAACTTTATAGTAGTAAATATAGGCAATGTTGAAATGCTGATAATTTCATTAAAGTAATGTGATAGGTACTTTGAAGATTTAGCTTTTATAAATAGAAAAAAACAGGTTTTCAACTAAAATCCTAGTTTATTGTCAAACATTTGAAATAAATCTTTCAATAATAATATAATTTGTAATGGGCATTTTCGAGAGTAGCGAGCGAATTATATGCCTGATGTAATTTGTGTGTGCGTTTTAATATATGTATATAAGTGTGTGTGTTCGTGTGTAATTATTTGTATTTCATAAGTATTTACTAAACACTATATAATTTTCAAAAAACCTATAGATTACAATTTTACAAAAATCTACATGATTTAATCTTAGTTGAGCATAACCTAAGAAGTGTCCTATAAGCAGCTGTGCTTTTAATAACCAAGGACAGAAATACCAAATACCGCAAACATACACTTAATTTGTAAAAGTATATTAAACTTAATCTTAGAACGAAATAGGTTTTAAGTAGTAAAGGTAGAAATTAATTTGTAAGATCTATACTCTGTAACAACGAATTGTAATGTGTAATAAATAAAACAACACTAAAATATTATCCAATACATAAGCAGTGCTGTTTACAGGTGAATACCAGTAAAAGTCCACCCTTTACCTCAGGCAACGGAAGCGTACACCAGCGGAGCTTTAAATGTGTTTTCGTTCTCAAATACATGAAAGATTACACATTTTTTATTTATTTTAATTTTATAGGACTTTTAAACCTAGCCAATTATAGAGATTTCTACAATAACTTTTAGTATTAAACTATATACATGAAACAAAGTCGCGTTAGTCATAAAATGTACTCGTGTAACTTAAGAATGTGTGTACATATTCAAAATAGGGATTTTTATAGATTATTTTCTATTTATCTATACTTTCAATAACAGAATAGTTATTAAAATATCTTAAAATGTCACGGAAAAATTGGGTAAATGGGGCTTGAGACCAATTTTTGAGGAAGATTGTTTGTTAATATTGCTAAACCACTTTAATTATTCTTAACGACATTGGTGTACCAAACTCAGAACGTATTATTGTCTGCAAGGTTTCATTATTGTAGGACTCAAGTTGGAAGTCAAAATTTACTGTGAACAGTTATAAATATATTCACCACATTACACTTTTATCGCCGTTATTGGCTGAGCGTCAGAGAATACAATTACTTAAGAGCTTGAATAAGTTTCACTTCAGTCTTTCCCTATCCGCAATATGCCGAGAGGAAACCAACCTATATACTTCCTATCTTATGACCAATTCTCAGTTATTTAAAAAACGTTATGTATAAGAAACTGAATACAATACAGTATTTTGTAAACTTAGACATACACATATAGCCTAACTATAAAAATAAGTTATCTATGATCGAAAATTGTGCGTGCAATAACGGCAACGCATGTTACGCCAAATTAGGTATTTCATATTTGTACCTTACAGTTACAAGTCTTATTTTGACCTAAATTAGTTCCACGATAATTTGTGTTTTTTTCGATAACTTTATATTTTCGAAACCATAAAATAGCAAAATACAAAAATCTTGGAAGACAATGAGTACAGTTTAAGCTGCAGACTTAGAGTGTTGCGTGACACCATAGCGAAGCTTCTTACACGAGACACTTGCGGGTGTTTTGTTCTTCTACGTTGTTATATGTTTATTCATAAGGTATGATGGAAAAGTTGTTGATTAGCTCACAATTAAGTACGAAGAAAAATATGTATACTTATAAATCTCATTAATTAGTAAAGACATGGGTTATCACTCTTAATATTTATCTACCACACGTTATCTACTTCAAGATGGATCATAAGATGCAGTAAAATAGACAAGGGGGGAAATGATTGCTTTACTAATATATCATTATAAATTCAGTAAAAGAAAACTTTCTGTTTTTGATATAGTGACGGTTTTATTTATTTTTGTTGTTGTAGATATATCTGTAATATTACAGAGATAAAAGTATTTAACTGAAACAAATTAGTGTTTGTTTTGCCGGTTTTAAACGTGTAGAGTAATTGCTTGATTATATTAAATATATTATAATACCATACGGTCATATTTCAAAAGAGAATTACACTCATTATTATTTATTGTCTGCCTATACTACTTAGTAAATTATGTAATTTCCTGAATATGTGTATTACACTTATATAAATAATGGTTATCTGAAAATTATATGTTTATTTGTTCTTTACATTTAATACACATACGGTAACTTAAGTTAAACATTTGCTTAACACTTTAGATATAAAGCAATAAATACTGATAATTTATATTTCATATATGAGTTTATAAAGCTTTCTTTAGTAATAAACTATATTTTCAGGGATTTGTGTTTATTACGGTGGATAAACGGTGTATCAATTCATCCGTTGCAGTCTGTATAACGAAACATCTCCTGGGAACGTTGTAACTCAATGCTTGGATCTTTATCACCTAAATAGTAGTTTCTATTCACTTTCAATATTCTGCAGATTATGGTTTCACTGAACAACATAGAATAGAAAAAAATTGCATTTCACGTACTTTTTTAAAATATTAGAGTTAATGTTCCGTAATCATGTCTTAAATAATACATATTATTTCTATACTTAGGCCACTGAAGTTGAAGGATACACCAAGTTTTATTCCTACAACATGCTATTTAATTTAGTATTTTCTGCTTTCTCAATAGCAAATTAACTAATATAGGCCAGAGTAGACGGATCTTCAATACTATGTACTTAGCTTATCGTACTTAAAATAAAATAAATTATTTGGCTCTTTGTAGTTTAGAAACGGAATAAAGCATGTTTCATGTATCTATTATGTCTGTCAGTGTTCTTTGTTAACTTTTTCAAATGATATACGAAATTGATATCGGCTATTGTTTTAATTTTGCTTGTAAATGAGCTCTGTTCTATTAAGTTATATATATATATATATATATATAATTAATCTTGATATTGGAATATCATTTCAGTAGATATCACTTATCTCAGGATTACGATTTAAAAACAATATGTTCACTCGAAGTCTCAGGTAAGAGGTAGTATTACACTATTTATAATATATTACTTTGTTATGTATAATAGAAAATTTTTAGAATTTTATATTCTACCAGTAGTTATTAGTTTTAGAAGATATACTAAAAATATTAATGTTCAAACCATAATAAAACCTGGATTTTAAAATTTATGAAGACATATTTAGGGAGCTGTGACTGTTTTGGTTTTTTACAAGTAGACAATCATTACAGGTCTTCTTAAAAGGTTTATTATCAAAAGTAGTTTGATAACAACTGTATTTATGTTTTTAATAGAAAAGTACCAATAATAAATCAGGTTTTGGTGCGTATTGGATAATGTTCTTATATTATCTAAATATAAATCTTCGGCATAAAAATCATGATACTTATTTTGGTGAAATAAATATTTTTGTGCATAACAATACTAATACAGTATATAGTATATTTATGGTAGGATACAAGGCAAAACATTGAAAATCAATGAGGAAATTACTTTTATTCACCAAATAGAAACGCTTTTACATCTGCATTCTGTTCAGCTTAACGGTATGATCCTAGCTACAGTAATTCTCTTCGGAATCCCAGATTGTACCAACTATAGGCTCTCGTTGACCTATCCATGGTATGTTTTTGAGCCCCACCAATATCCCAGCCGGAAATATTAAAACTATCAATTATAGTCGAATAGATATAACTTCCGAATCGGCGGGGCGGGGCGTTCTGACGTTGGAGTGAGAGGGAGAACTGCCTGGTTGGCTACCTGACGAATAGGAGCGAGGAGCGTCTGGACGCGGTTGCCATAGCAACAGGCACTGTTGCCACATCGGCAAAGGCATATTAGCAAAAGTGGTAGGCTTATTTTACTGCACGCTGGTACATCTGGAGGGTTTGTTGCTAATTATTGCTTGTTATTTGCTTCAAAGCAAACCACAGACTACCATGAAGAAACGAACCATGACACTTTTTCAAAATGGTTCAGAGAATCACTTCTACCTAACCTTTCTGCTCCATCGGTTATTGTTATGGACAACGCCCCATACCACTCCAAGATTTTAGATAAGGCCCCAACGCAAGGTAACAAAAAAGCAGAAATTCAGGCATGGTTTCGCGAGCATAACATACAATTTGCAGAAGGTTTTACAAAAGCCGAGTTGTTAGAAATATGTGAAATGAATAAACCACCGGTCCCCAAGTATATTATAGATGAGATGGCTAAAGCCCAAGGACATAAAATTGTCAGACTGCCACCTTACCATCGCCATTTCAATGCAATAGAAATGGTTTGGGCACAAGTTAAGGTACACGTTGCTCGAACAATAAAACATTTAACATGACTGAAGTTTAGGAGGTTAACCGAAGAAGGATTTCAACAAGTTACAACCGTAGAATGGACGGATATCGTAAAGCACACAAAAAAATCTATTTTAGAAGCTTGGGCACAAGAAGTTCATTGAAACAGCAGTAGAGAGAAATGATAATTCACGTGAATGGAGATGACAGTGACAGTGAAACTAGTGACTTTGAAGATTTTGCTGACGAATATAGAGTGGCAAACTGACCAAGGAACACATGACATATACGTCAACAGAATGTATGCTTGACGGTGTTTAAAGTATTTTGACAGCCCCCGCAATAAATATATTCGTGCTGTGAATGCAATATTAGGTTGTCAGTGTACCCAAATTATTTGTCCTTCATGATATCCGGATTATTTAGTAGTTGTAGATTATTATATAGTATAATGGTAACATATTAATATCGCACATATTTGTGTTAAATTAGAGAAATTTCGTTTCTGATTACTAGTATAAACAATCAATAGACAACACACACTGACGCGTTGTTTGTTGGTAAGAACGCTGGCGCGCACCGTCTCATGTTCTCTTCTCAATGTTCGGTGAGAAAGTGACCGCTCACGGCAGTGCCCGCACCAACGTGGCAACACCGCGGCATCAGTCTCCCCACTGCTCGCTGCCCCTCCACACCCTTCCAATTCGGAAGTTATATCTATTCGACTATAATGATAAGCTGATTTTGTTGTTTGTTAATAACTTTATTATTGTATAACCTTCTACGTTCGACAATAAATTACAACTAAATGTATACAAGTTTCCTACAGGAACTTAAAGTAATTTTTTCGTATACATTCTATGTTTGATTGATTTATAAAATTTTCGGACAGCGAATTTAAACAAAGTGTAAAAATATTTTGTTTTTCACAAGGTATAACTAATATTAAAAAGTACATGTTGTATATTTTTAGTGAGGTCAACATTGCTCTATGGAAATTTAGATTACAGATGTAATTTAATTTTAAAATGAGAAGTATATAACTTGCACGACAAAAGACCCATTTTGAGGGACACTTTTGAAAATTAAACTATACATGAGTAGCCTGGTAATTTTTTGTAGAAAACTTTTACTTTTGCGTTTTTTTATGGGGGAATATTAAAAGTCCCAATTTTTTGCATTATCATTTACCATAATAGATGTAAAGAAAGTTGTTATATTACATAAAATACCTAACACTTATTGCAAAGTAAAAACTAAAAATAAAACACACAGTAGGTATTATAAAAAAAAAATAAATAATCAAAGAAATAGGTCCTGGAATTAAATTTTTGCATAGCCTCTGTATGGTTTTTAGGAAGTAAATGTACTATATAACCACACATACTCCGTGATATGCCATCGTCTATTTCTGCCGAGGCAACCATCATTTACGTGTTGGTACTGGTCAGCTAACACGAGCTGTCTTTTGTGACTCGCATTAACTTCACATTTTAATTATTATTATTTTATTTGAGTGTGTGTTTAAATATAGTGTATAACTAAGGTATGACAACAATATAGGGTATGATACCTTACTTATGCGTGTCACGATTCATGAGTAAAACTTGTTTATTTTAAAAGCCAAATTTTTTGAGGTTAGTAATCAACGTAAGGTAAAGCTAATGTACAGACATCTAAAATAATAGGTGATAAATATTCTTCATTACTACAGAAATATTTTAAATGAAGTGTTTAAATAAGGACCATGACATTGATTATTGTATTTCCTATATTAAGTTTGTTCCAGATCCTTGTAATAAGTAGCCTTTAAGAAAACTTTTATTACTCTATTTCATTAAATTAGAATTGATAATACTAATCTCAGTTACCACCTTATTTATCAACATTAAGAAAACATACGGCTCACTATAATGTCTCACAATAAATATGTAGTTTTTTAATTGACATTGAAAATAATTGCAAATTAAGTTGATAGTGAAGTCAGACTAACTTATGAATGCGTTAATGGAAAAAAAACTAAAAGAAAGAAGAAAGAATCTGCTGCTCCGAAACTATTATTTACGTAAATGTTTCCTGGAATTTAAATACTAATTATAACAGTGACATGGAGTATAAAGTCAGCACAGATATTCCCAGGTTTTTTTCTTTACTATGACTATGACATTAGTAATGCAAAAATATTTATAATACTATTTTCTTCTATTTATTTCATATAAAAATTCCCGTTTATAAGTAATAGAGTTATATTTAATCTAACGAAATCATTTAAACACTATATTTATATATCAATAAAAAACTGTTGAAATTATTTATTTACTAAATTCGAACTATGGCACCTCATAACATGTGCATGTTTAGTAAAAAGAATTTAATGAAAATAATATTATCACCGTAGAGTGCTATTATTATTAGTATTTATTATTCTCAAGTTTCACCAAATCCCTTGCAATAATGTTTTGATTATTTCAAATTACATTAATCATTTAATATAAAGATTAAATAACTATATTCATAAGGGTAGTTTGACAGAAGAGTATTTTCTAAAATCACTTCAAAAACTTGTAGTTAATTATTTTGACTTAGAACAACAATGCTTGTACTTGTTAGGTATTTAAATGTAATTCCCAAAAGATTAAATTACCACTTTTGTTGTAAAGAATTTCTCAATAAAAGGTGAAATTAAATAGCTTATATTATAGTTAGCTACTTTAATAAAATTAAACTAAACATTAACATTTTTTGCAAAAATAAATATTATAATATAATTCTAAAGCAGAAAGAACAACTTCCTGAAAAATCTTACTTACAATGTCAAAACCTGTTACTGTTAGTACAGACTTAAAGTTCAAAATGTTATTTAACTATATTTCAACTCAAAATATGTATTAAAACTGTATACCTTTGATATATAAAAATTATTCTGCCTGTTGCAACTAAACGTTTAAGTAACTTTTAAATAATTTTAAAATTTAAGATTTACTCTTTACTATATTTGAAACGACATATACTCTCTTTGAAAACTTGTGTTATTTATTAAGTGAATTAAAATCTTATTTTTTCTTTCTTGTATAAAAAGTTCACATAATAAGTGCGTGTCCCAGGATTTTATATCAAACCTTTAACCGTAACCAGCTAACTAAAAATGACACCATTGATCGGGATCTAACTATCCAATCACAAGGTCAGAACGAACAAAAGTCAACTGTCATTTTAAATCTATTTACAAAGCAGACTAACAGAAAACCCCTACTGTTCTACTGTATC
The DNA here is from genome assembly GCF_021130785.1 of Homalodisca vitripennis. Lineage (NCBI taxonomy): Eukaryota > Metazoa > Arthropoda > Insecta > Hemiptera > Cicadellidae > Homalodisca > Homalodisca vitripennis. The sequence continues at coordinate 13,316 of NW_025780121.1, read as the reverse complement.
ATCCCACACCCGCAGACCCTTTCTCGAGACATTACATAATTAAATTTAACCACATTTTGACACCATTAATTAAAGTCTTTACTACCAGATATAATTTCACTCATAAATATTTAATAAATAAATTTTGAATAGCCTATGTAAAAAATATTTACAATCACTGTTTTATTAGTTAAATTACTATAAGTTTTTGTAAAATAAGAAATGTTATATACATTGTTTGGGTGGGCATAATGACACTTATTAGATGTATTAATTCTCTATATTTACTAATTTAAAAAACTACATTAAAATATATAAAACAAATTCTAACAATTTAACTAATATACAGCCCATAAATATTAGGTAACTTTTATGAATAATTCTGGTATTGGTGGTTCTAAGAAGTGGGACGATGGCGATCCTATTAACTACAATGGGTAGTTTTGATCTGAAAGAAAATAAAGTTATGTTATACAATTATTAGATGATACTGACCAGTTAAGTATAATATATATTCCCTTGGAATCACGTGATATGAAGAGCTCTTGTTTAATAAAATACTATGTTGCTTAATACATTTTCTCATTATTCTCAGGTTAGTTATAGAAAGTATATATATATATATATATATATATATATATATATATATAATATATATTTATGAGTAACAGTAATAAGTTTTTATTTATATTAAGCTATATTTGATACAGTTTTTGCTACGAATATTGTATGATAGCTACGATGTAAAAGTAATGTAATTTTTGGTTAAAAGCTTTCATAATTTCATTTATTTATTTCCAAACAATAGATGAATACAATTGACTTACAAAAATGGTAAAACGAAAATATTAGAATAATACCTACAGTGACTCCACGTCTGTGTGCAGGATTAGAGTTATTAAGTCAGTCCAACAGCACTAATAAACTTATTTTTTCTGAACTTTGTTAGCTTACATTAACATTAAATAAATGAACTGCTAAATGTAATATAATTATAAACTAAAACATTGTATACATCCTGCATATATATGTAAAAAATGTAAACACACTTTTGCGGTTATTCTACGATATTCTATTAATTAATAAAGCAAGAGAGTTAATCCAAAAACTAAGAGAAAGTTACATACGTTACTGTCAGAATAATTGGAGCTAGTCAAGCCCATCGTATATTATGTTGCAGAATATGTGCAAGTAAGCGCGTTACTTGTCGGGTTTGTGTGTGTGTGATTGTGTGTTTGTGTGTGTGTGTCTGTCTGTGTCTGTGTGTGTGTGTGTGTGTGTGTTGTGTGTGTGTGTGTGTGTGTGTGTGTGTGTGTGTGTGTGTGTGTGTGTGTGTGTGTGTGTGTGTGTGTGTGTGTGTGTGTGTGTGTGCTTGTGATGGAGTGATCGAACGTGTGTGCAATTTGCCATTATGTGTATGGCGACTGAATGAGCGCCTCCGCCGGCGCCCACCCAAGGCTGAGCAACCACTCGCCCACTAAAAGCTTGTATGCAGCAGAACCACCACCCTCGGCCTGCAGCACATCAGTTGGGAGATTCCTATAAAGTTGGTGAGCTAAATAAAACGAATTATTAGTTTCCAAAGTGTGTGCCGGTCTGGGAATATCAAATCCAAAATTTACTCTATTTCTTGTTAAGTATGTATGGGAACTTTCTTGGAACATCGTATTTTTATTATTGCGGATATATATTAATAGGGACTTAATAAAAAGCTGTCTTATATTTAGAACAGGAAATCGCTCAAATTCAGTAGGATTTATTCTGTTTTTCTTAAGGATAACTTTCATTATGGATCTCTGAGCAACCGTCAGCGGCTCGAGAGTAGACGAAGAGGCCGCCCCCCCCCCACGCCAGAATGGCGTACTGCAGCGTCGACTGTACATAGGAGAAGGAAACCTCCCTACACTGACTAGCAGACAGCACCAGCGCCAGCTGCAATGAATGCATAAATAATGGTTCGAAGGTTCTTTTTCACATACTGGACGTGTGGAACCCAACTTAGCTTCCGATCGATAACTACTCCCAAGTACTTGTATTGTTCCACACGCTCAATAGTGCCACAGCCGCAAGATATCGCACGGTGGTCACCGCAGGAGTGCATCCTCAGTTGCCTCGGTCCTGGATCGTGTTTCGTGAAAATCGGTAGGTGTTTTGTTTTTGTCAACGTTTACGCTCAGCACATTGTGGTCAAACCAATTCTTAATTCTCATGAGGCCCTAGGACGCATTGTCATATGCCTCCCCCCAAGTCTCACCAGTTGAAACTAAGGCCGTTTCGTCCGAAAAATATAAATAATTTCCCTTTTACATCAATTTTGACAATGTTGTTTATGTAAACACTAAACAGAAGTGGTCCTAAGGTGCTTCCTTGAACTACACCATAGCTTACAGGTATGATGTCGCTATTAATATTGCTGATATAAACCATTTGGGTTCTATTGTTAAAGTAACTGGTAGACCAAATAAGAGCATTGTTTTTTAACTCCAATAATTTCCAGTGTTCTTATGAGATTTGTTCTATTAACGAAATCGAAAGCCTTAGCTAAGTCTAGGAATGTCACTATAAAATTTTTTTTCTCTCCATTTTTATGTGAAATTAATTTAGTAACGTCAATTAAAACATCGGATATACTTTTTTCTTCTCTAAAACAATACTGTTCTTTAGCTACAATGTGAAATTGCGTTAGGTAACTCTTTAACTGAATTTTTACACATTTCTCGAGAATCTTATCTATTGATTTCAAGAGTGAAATTGGTCTATAATTACTGTGTTGTGATTTCTGGTCAGACTTATATATAGGAATGACTTTAGCGATCTTAAAAGCGTTAGGAAATTTTCCGGATCGTATACTTCAATTGTACTACGTACGTGGAGAAGAGGATGTGCCAATATGCAAAGATTGTTTTTAATTACATTTGTTGGAATTGAATCCTTCCTTTGTTGAATTTGTTGGAGCCGACCACGCTCTTAAAGAATTTACGACCCTGAAAAGTTCTTGTTGAGCGACAGGCCTCAGTTTAAACACGGCATTCAAAGCGTGGTCAGCGTCCTTGACCTCAGAAGGCCCACTGGGGGATGAGCTAGCCCGTCAACCGCGACCCCACTGAGGCAAAAATAAACATTAAGTTTCGTCACATACGGTTTTAAACATCTTGAGATGTGGCAGGGCCGCCGCGCGCACAAAAAGCTTCAATCGGGAACCGTTCCTTTCCTCCAGGGCTTCCCGCAACCTCTTTCAACCACAGCACAAAACTTCCTAGCGTCACCGGCAGATTCCACCATTTTATTTTTATAAAAATTGTATTTAGCCCGTTTAATAGTTCCGTGGAGAGTGTTTCTGTAACGTAAATATCTATTACGCAGATTAACGTTTAAAAGGTTCCTTATTAAATTTAGTATGCAATTGATCCCTACGCCTGATTGATTTAATGATTCTTAAAGTTATCCAGAGTTTCACTTTTTTAAATTTGGATGTTAATTTGAATTTTTTATCGTGTATATTCCCTCAGTAGCAGAATGTAATCTTCATTGTCTGTGATATGATCTCACTTTCTATCTTTTTAACATCTCGCCAATTTTTTGCTAGTCTGTTTTGAAGTAGAATGTTTTTAGGCTGTGTGAATTATATTTATTATTATTTAGGCCAATCTCCATGATTAATAAACTGTGGTCCGTGATCACAGTGTTTAGTACATATGAACTTGCCACCGTGAAAATGGCAAACTTTAACAAAAAAGTGATCAATACAAGTTTGACTACTCGCCGCGTCACCTGATTCACTGCTGCAAAAAAACCTTTGTCATACAAGACGTCGAGATATCGTTTTTCTACGGAATTGTGGTTGGTTTTTAGAAAGTCGCAATTAATGTCGCCAGCAACAATGAAAAGCTGGTTGTTGTTTGCAGTGTCAGTAAAGTGACAACTAATTGCCTCAGTGAAGCGGGTAATATTGGAGTTGGGGCTCTGATACACCGCAAGCAGCTCGCACGGCGTTCTGGCCTATTGCAATGTAAGAGATAAGCTCGTGGCTGCCCCGCCCAGGCAGAGCTCACTACAGGTCACTGGCAAACGTGTCATCTATGTACACAACAAGTCCGTCGCTCTGGTTCAGGCTATTCTGCGACCGATAGAGATTATAACCATCCAATTGCATTAAATTACTTCCAGTATTTAGCCAAGCTTCAGTTAAAATAATACAATTAGCCTTAATTAGTAAATCTTGGAACACAACCAAAAACTCATCAATATTTTATTATAGCTCGGAATATTCTGCTGGATTATAGGAAAGGATGAGTCGTTGTTTAGGTTAACTCCTATGTTCCGTGCCTTAAAATCACTAATTTCATTAAATACTAAACATTGAACTATATTACACTCATTAATCACTTTGAACCATTTGATGATAAATATAATGAATTTAAAGTTTAGTTAGTGCCGTCCAGCATGCTTAAAACCACACCTAAATGCCAATCTCTAATATGTAACTTGGTCACATTTCCGCAATTTAATTCATTACCGAATAAAAAAATACTAATATACATAAAACGTCATTGTTCACTGTGTTTATTAAAGTTATGACGAAAGAGGTTATTAAAACATGGTTAAATAATGTTAAATACAACTTCTTAAATCTATATATGGAATTCGCGTTCGATGTATTAAGAATGATAGGTGTTAATAAACATAACCAAATGTTCTAATGTGGTTCTTCACCTAATTAGCCTATACATGTTGCTTGATTATTGAAATATAATTTAACATTTTTTGGTTGTTTTAGTAATATTTTTGATATACTAGAGAAACTTTTTGCAAATTAATATTACATATTACTTATACTACCACGTTTACTCGAAAGGATCTTCTTTAAATATATTATTACTGAAGAATGTATTAAATCTTTCCAGGGTTGGAAACAAAATTCTTCTACATGAAATAAAATTCATTGTCAACAGAGACACACCAGATCATTGAGAGATGGATCACGTCTCCATGTTGGATACGGAAGCAGATCGGACAATACGCAGATCTAGTGTGGGATTTACATCATATTAATACCTAGGAAGATTAAGAATTGTACATTTATTATCCCTTAAATTATATACGGTACATTTATATTTACAAAAGTATTACACTGTATATTAATGTTCCGTATATTCTTTTTTAAAAGCAAAAGATGTAATAAACAATATTTTTGAATAAGTAATAATACAAATAAAAAAAACACTAAAATATATTCCACGTGTACTATTCAGTAATTTTAAGCTTCATTACTCGGTGTATGCATATTCACGTAAACAGAATGAGCCACGCGATTAATCCTGCTATATTGTTTATTCAACTGATTCTGTTTTAGCTGTTTCCATCCGGTTATTGTGTTTGGATTTATTTCTGATACCTCGTTCCATTTCCGTTAAGCATAACAGCTACGAATGATTGTTTAACGCTATCATAATTATAGTTTAGAGACAACAATACACATTTATATATTGATTATACTATCTATTATTTATATTATTTACACTCGAAGTGATGATCTTCTGTTTCTTCAAGCGGAAAAGTTCTGAACTAAGTATTGCATTTTGAGGTATAAATTCCTGCTGTGTAAATTAATCGTAAACTTTAAGTTAAAATTTGAATTTAACTTTATTTATCAAATAAAAGTCTTATAAACTGAATAAATATACTTTTATTTTTATACAATAATCACCAGTAAATAATAAATTTTGCTATCTAAATTAACTATTAGTAATAGAAACATACGTGTACAACATTTTATCACCAATATATTCTCATTCAGACAAGTGATAAACCTGCTCAAATAAAATTAAGTATTTTCAAGAAAGTGTATTGAAACATGTGTGAAACTAACTGCTGGAATACTACAGTGGTTTTTATATTGCACTTTCAATCTCTCACAATTATGTTCATTAATAATGTTTTAACATAACTTACTAGCATTCCGAAATAACTAAATAAAAATAATAAGAATTTGAGTTTGAGTTAAGAAATTAGGTTTAACGTGGTCTGTAATAACCTGAAAAGAGATTGCATTAAGTATGTTAATGTAAACTTTAAAATCCAGACGTATAAAAATAGATAAGAAACAGTGAAAGACATTGCATATAAAACTGTTAAATATTAGGGTTAAGATTTTGGTAACTGTATAAGATTTATGTTAGTTATTATTTATTTATTTCCATCAGTCCCGACAGAGTACAAGCACGTTAACGTGTACGCTGAAGTCAATCACTTGTATGGAAAAATATCTATGTAAAGGTTGTGTTTTATTATTATATTTTCCAAATTAGTTTTTGAACACTGATAAGTCCTTAAGCAGCATATATTCTATGATACAGAAGAAGTTACTACCATTAGAGAATTATATTGATAAAATAAGAAGAGGCAATAAAACATCCATGGTTATATTTAAAAACAATGTTTAGTAAAAAATACAAACAAACATAATATAAATAGAGGAACTAATAATTTTACAATGGTCTATGTAACATAATTAAAGTTGAAGAAGGTTATTCATTTGGTTTCCAATGCTGGTAATGGGAAAAGCACATGGTCGAATTGAATAATTAAGTGAAGTTACACAAATCACAACAGCTCTCTTCTTTTTAAAATTCTGATTTAAACTTTACATTACATTTATGAAATGTCTTATGAGCCTTCCTCCATTGAGATTTATTTCCCACTAGTTTTAAAGGTTCAGTGCCTTAAAAAAAATTGTATTTGGATGAAGGTTACTGATTTTGTATTATAATATTCTATTTGTAATAATATAAAAACTAAAATACCTAAACTATGTAATTTGTTTATTCACATTCTTACTTTTAGTATTTTTATACATTTAAATTAACAATAGTTATAAATATTTTACACAAACGTTTTCAAAATATTTTAAAGTTATAATTGACCGTTTTGTATATAGTAATGCAAGAAGAAATTAATTGCCAAACCTATTGAATAGAAAAGTGGTTAATTCTCAATCGATGTCCAATAAGTAAGCTTATACAACATTCATTCTATTCGTGCTGTTTATCCAAATGAAATTTGATACAGTAAAACTTATTAATTAATGTAAATTTTGTTATAGGATAAATTATTTTTATTCATGTTGTAAAATTTTTAATCACGGCCAGTATTTGCACAGACGAACTCAGATTATTGCAACTGTAATCCTTGATATAGTGGTTTGCGTATTTGGGGTCTACGAACGGTCGTCTATTTATTTTACACAGAAAACACCAACTTCTTAACTTTTCCAGTCATTCAAAGCAGATTTGTAAATTCACTCTAAAAATATAATTAATATTCTAAAATCTACATCAATTTGAAATTATACCTTAAATGATTGATACATTTATAGTTTATGAATTTCAAAGCTACACGTTGGTTGAAATCGATATAACATATTATATACTCAAATTCTTTATTTAATACTAGATTATAGTGATTAAATACGTTATTCATAATCATACTAAAAATTCAGAAAAAGTCAAATTTATTATGTATTATTATTGGTATTATTGGGTTCAAAGTCAATTAAATATAAATTTTAAAATTCAGTTTTTAAATAATGCCTATTTGTTCAGAGCTTCAGACAACACTTTTACTTTTCTGAACATCCCCTAATACTTATATGATGTGTAGAGTCTTTTAATTTAACACTGAGCCCTTTAAATTTGGATATAATAATTAATAGTATAACGGTAAGTAGAGGAATATAAATCGTTACGAAGCTTAGAGTATGTTTACTATGTATCAATGTACAAATAGCTGCAAGTTTCGTCATTCTAAATTCATGTCATGAAAAGATATAGAAATACTAACAAATTAAAAGTAGGATTATGCTACACCAAGTACGTGTAACATTCTTCGCTGACCTTGGTTGCAAAATTTCAAATCTATGCTTTGTTCTTATCTAGGTTGGTTATAAAATATTCGTTTATTTTTTAAATATCCTGCGGGCAGTCAGGTGCACAGAAAAACCGTATATAAATATTAATTTTCACTAACTGGCAGTCAAAAGAAATTTATGTTAGTCGTCGATGATGGTAAGCAAAATTGTATTTGTTGAACATGCACCATCATAGAACTAGGTGTAGAAATAAAGTTTTATAAAAAGACAGCAGATGAAATATTTCTAGAAATATTTTGTCACATGATACAATTTTTTTATTAATATAGGTTCCATACTAGTGTTTAAATAACAAAAGTTCCTGTGATCAAACGATGGTATTTTAAATGCAAGTCTGCTGTGAAATCGAGTGTTGTCACCAAAATATTAACATTTTTTGTTCTATGTTTTTATACATATATATATATATATATAAAATATAATATATATATATATGTTATATAAATATATATTATATATATATATATATATATATATATATAATATATATGCTCTTTAATTCATAGTAAAAACAGATTGAAATTAAAATTTGCCCATCGCTACGAGTGATAGGCTTTGATAACGCTACGTTAAAAAGCTGAGTTTTGAACTATTTTACTTTCGGCAACTTGTTCAGTGTGATCAGTGTTTTTACTCTCCAATTTCTTTGTATTATTAGGATTTTTAAAGGTATATTTCACCTTACGCTTATATTAGAATCCAAAATTTTTAGGATATTTGGACTCTTGATAACTGTTGTCAATGTTCGACTGAAGTGATCCAATTACGAATTTAAACAATTAAACTCTTTTCATCGTTTTGACATCAGAGACTACTAGAAAACAAAAGTCCTCTTTCCCAGCACCTACTCAGTGTATTACACATTCAGATATTTTCTCACCTATCATCAGGTACAACATTTAGTGCACTACGATGTTATAAACACAAAAGCACGGTCGTTGGTGCAACTGAGTTTTCCTTAACATTCGGAGATAGAGCTAACCTCAACATTTGAATTTAGTTAAGATTTATTACATTGTTGTCTCTGACACTTCCACCATAGCTAAATTTGAAGCAGAACACATTTTTTTATATTTCCGGAATATATTTTAAACTTTCTTTACTGGATTGTACAGACTGTCTCTTACAATAACAAAGACTCAATATAAAGATATCTTTAGATTCGTTTTCGTCTTCTTGTTGCAACTTTCCTTCACTGAGAATGTATTTGTGGTCACAAGTGTTTATTTAAAATATTTATTCCTTACTGTTTACTATAAATGTAAAGTAGCTGCCTAAATATAAACAAAGGAATATATGTTTTTTATTTGTAATATACACACTACTATTTTTATTATTTACATGCATATGTAGCATTAAATCCATGTTATTAAATATAATTGTCCCTAGAAAAATATGTATGAAGAAATGTATTTTTCAGGTAATCCTGTCAGCTATAAAGTTGTTAAAGTAAGTATAACTGTATTGGAATATTTTATGTTAATTGTTAGATTATATGCGTAGTTTAATATTTAAATATTTACTTTTTTATATTGATGTGTTGCCAATGTAGGTGATAAATTAGGTAATTTTAATGTCTGTACAAAGGGAAACTCATTAACGCTTTTGAGGAGTGCACCAAAGGATATCCAAATACTATCGCATAGTAAGCTATCAAGGAAGGAGAAACAAGACACTAGTTGTGTGGTAACAGGCTAGGCGAGGCTGTACTAAAAATTTTTATTTCATACCTGCAGCCCATGATCTGGTCTATAAAACAGTTTATTCTCAAAATATCCTATAAGACGGACATATAGACAGAGAAATGTTCTTCCAGCACCTCAGTGATAGTCTCCGATAAACCATGGGGTATAATAAATTAATATTAATTTGTGATAAGATGTAGCATCTTTTATAGTGCTTTGATAGCAGATGATATAGCACTTTTTACCCGAGCGTGGAAAACAGTGATATATTCAACGATTTCTCATAGTTCTGTAAGGTAATTTTGGTGCGCAACTATTACCAAATGAGTTTGAAGTACATTTCTTGCCCATCACAATTTGAATGTGTGTCTCGCATAATGTGTAATATGTGTCAACTCGGCAAATTGAGTGATATAAATAAGTTTCACTTTGCTAGTGATTATTTCAATGTAGACAAAAATAAGGATGATTAAATTATTATGATAATGCTTATAACATCAATATACAATATACATATTTTGAAGAATATAAATTTATTGTAACAGATGAGAACGAGCATGAAGTAATAAAGATAAACAGCGGTACTAACATACATTTTAGCACGTTTAATCAAAGAAGCTATGTTTAACGTAACGTTGTGGTTGAAAAAGAGTTGTGCGAGTATTTTAATCACTTTAGACTGAAGTATTATTGGTTTTCAGCTAACACTGTGCATTTGCCAGCAAATTCACTAAATATTTAAACTTTGCGCTCTGCAATTAATTTTACATATTGTTTAAAATGTATATCAGTAATCACAAATACAGCTATATCTTTAAAACAGTAGTAAACTATTAACTTGACTATATATAACTTTGTAACTCAGTAAGGGCTAACTTTGTAGCTCTGTAAGGGTTTCAAAATAGGCGGAGAAGTTCAATTTCAAAAAATCTACACAAGGTTAGATCTCTTCCACTGTCAAAATAGTTTAACCCAAGAAAACGTAAAAACTTACCAGAATATATTCGGAGTTACTGGACTTCAAAACATATATAACGATATTCGTATTATTCATTCGTTTCAGAAAAAGGGCCTCCAAACAACTAATTTTTATTTGAAACAGAACTTTCCAGACGTTTGCAATTGTTCTAATGTTAAATTATAATCAGTTACACCTACATTTCGAAATCTGCAATGTGATCTCTTTGTCCACACAAATGACCAAACAAACGCATGACTACAACCTAGATTACAGGAAACAAAACATACCAGTGCGTCGTAACACGCATAAGCCATGAACACCGTGTGTCGATACCATGCAAACTACCTATAAAACATGCCTAGATTACAGGAAACAAAACAAACCAGTGCGTCGTAACACGCATAAACCATGAACACTGTGTGTCGATACCATGCAAACTAACTATAAAACATGCCTAGATTACAGGAAACAAAACATACCAGTGCGTCGTAACACGCATAAGCCATGAACACCGTGTGTCGATTACCATGCAAACTAACTATAAAAACATGCCTAGATTACAGGAAACAAAACATACCAGTGCGTCGTAACACGCATAAGCCATGAACACCGTGTGTCCGATACCATGCAAACTAACTATAAAACCTGCTAATTAAGAACTATTTTATTTAATTTAATCTTTGCAATAGTTTTGTGTTTTTTTTCTTTAAGAAGAGATCAGATATAAAATCTGAAAACGTGGTGTTTCTGATTGTAATTGTATCGTTGAACGATGGAAAAATGTCCGGAAAAAACCTGTTTCCATCACAATTCTTCTGTCGTCCAAATCAAATTAAAAGAAATATTACATTTAATACTTACAATTTAAATTCTTTCATAGACTTGAAAAGTATTAGTATTAAATTTATGTTTTTAATAACAAAAAATAACATTTTTATTTATTATTCTGAATGAAATAAATACAAATAAAACGTGAAATTTTATTAAAATTTAAAATTAAAACAGAGTACATGTGTTTTTTATACAAGTTATTAAAAACTTAAATGAATAAAACGCTTACATTTCAATTATGGTAATAGAAAAGGCCTCAATTAATATTTTAGATACTGCCCTACTAGCTCTAAATGTTGCTTAAGAATAAGCTAGTTTTAAATAAAGTAATGGTGGCTTTGAATTATTTAAGAGGTTTATACGTAATTTGGCTTGTCCATCTTACACGAAAATGATGAATTTTTGACACGAAAAATTACGTTGATAGCTTATAATATAGCCTTATTAAAATAAATGAGCGTATGTACCTTTTTGGTATAGCTACATTTATTTACCCAAATATATCAGAAACAATAAGTTTTTTCTATTTCCTTTCAACTAAATATACGCAAAACTAAGTTTAATAGTTTATAAAAAAATGTGTAGGTTACTGTTATATTTGAGAAAAACACTTAGAATTGAATTATTTAAGAAACATTATTTTAAGTGTAATTAAGCATAATAAAAGCCGAATTATGTATTAAAAAATAAATTAAAAAATTGTTTTAGTACGTAATTATTGTAAAATGCAAATGACCAAGGCAACTGAAGTTTTGTGTAGCCATTTTGCATTATACGTTGAGTAAACCAATGTATATCTGTAGTAGTATATAAATAGTTTTTAAAAACAAAAGTTAATAATTTTTACGGGGAATTTAAACTGTAAAAAATGAATTATATAGATTATAAAGAGAGTCATTTCAACATGTTTCAACTGAATAAGTAATACTATCGCTTCTGCTCCAATAGAAAACATTAGTAAACACAATTCCTTTTTGCAATTTAAAACATATATTATGATCAGTCAATAAATACATAATCTTTATATTGCAATTTTTTTCTGAGATTGTTATGAGGTTGTTAAAAACAATTCATTTACGAACCATTTATTTAATAAAAATATTGTGATAATAATTGTATTTTTTATAATCTAAGAATACATAGTGACTTCAACTTATTCTCAAAACTATAGTTAGACAGATTAAGGAATCAGGTAGGTCAGTTTACATAAAGGGACAAACTCCCATTTCGCATATTGTTTCTTTCATTTAAAACATATTGGTAGTAGGAGATCAAGTGATAAACACGTCCAAATAAAATACATAAGTTATTGCTGCTGTTTAAAGTCTTGGCTTAATCAGCAGATGGTAAATGTATTTTTTGATCATCTCTAAAAAGTCAGGAATAATACGTATTATAATGTATACACCATAAAAACCAAATGATAGTTAGATATTTTGTTATTAATAATCTGTGAAAATCATTTACACTTTACAAATGTCACAATACGTGCCGAAGATGGTCTTTGTCTGAGTTTGGATTTTATTGATATATGAATCAATAATAGTCAAATGTCCTTAATTTATTACATCATAATGTGTTCACTTAAAAGGTAAGGACTTCGACTTTAGTCTTCCCTTAGGCTTATAATTTTTTCCTAATTGGAAAAAGGTAATTTAATAGTTACTTAAACCAGCTGCACGTATGTTTGTGAATATATCAATGTCGTCAGAACTCACAAAGTATAGGGTATGAACATAAGTTTATTTGTGATTTTGATTCGTCTTTTTCTTCTTAAAATCCGCAAAACTAAGAAACTTTTGTCTAGCAGAGGAAAAAAGGTTCTCGTTGTACAAAATAGAAAAGTTACAAAACTTGTGTCCTATGCACGAATAATACTATTGGATAATGATTAGGGGATTGTGTATTTGATAGAATAATATTATTTTTTATT